>NC_057797.1:198852928-198853703 GCF_018294505.1 Triticum aestivum
TCTTTTAGTTTTGTTAATCCCTTCAAATACTATAAATATTACAACTTCTTTCACATAAAACATTTGAAAAAATGTTAATCAAGCATTTGAAAAATGTTAAATGTGTACAAAGGAAATGTTTCTCAAGTAAAAGAAAATTTTATACAAAAAAATACAACATGTGAGAAAAAAGATGATCATGTATTTCAAAAATGTTAATCAAGCATTTGAGAAAAATGTTTAACAAGTATTTGGAAAATTTTAGTCAAGCATTTGAAAATCTTAAAATGTGAATATAAAAAGATGTTGGCGATGTATTCAAAAAATGTTAATTAAGCTTTTGAAAAGTGGCAAAAATGTGTATAGTAATTTTTTGGATTGTATATTAAAAATATTACAAAGTATTTGAAAAATGTTAACAAAGCATTTGAAAAATGATAGATTTGTATAAAGAAAAAGTTTCTCATGTATACGAAAAGTATACAATGTGTGAGGAAAATTTTGAACATGTATTTAGAAAATTATTAATTATATATTATAAATAACGTTAGACAAGTATTTATAAAAATTTAATCAACCATTTCAAATACGTAAAATGTTGACCATGTATTAAATAAAATCTAATCTTCTACTTGAAAAATATTAATTAAGAATTTGGGAATGTTAAAATATGTATACAAAAAATGTTACCCATGTATTCAAAAAATGTGAATTTTGTATTTGAAAATGTTAATCAAGCATTTTAAAATATTAAAAATTGTATAGAAAAATGTTGACCATGTATTAAAAACATCAT
>NC_057797.1:198854087-198858078 GCF_018294505.1 Triticum aestivum
AAAAATAAAAAACCTGAAAAAGAAACAAAAGTAACCAAAGAACAAAGGAAAAGAAAGACAACAAAATAGTGCAAAAAAGAATAGAAAAAAATAAAATAACAATAAAGAAACAAGAGGGGAACAGAAAAAACCATCGAAACCCAAGAAAGAAACAAAAAACAAAGAAAAGGAAGAAAAATTAGAAATGAGAGAAAAATGCCGATGAAAACCATGAAAGAAACAAAAGTAAAACCAAAGAACAACGATGAAAAAAAGAAAACCAATGAAACCAGAGAGGATGTGTGGAAGCAAAGAAAACCAGGAGAATACTAATTTTGGAAGCACTAACCAAGAAAACCATTGAAAAAGAATGGAAACAAGAAGAAACCAAGAGAAACGAGAAAAAAATAGGAATGCGTGAAAAAACTAGAAACAAATGGAGAAAACCAGTATTTATTTAAAGAAGGAGAAAACCATGAAGAAACATAGAAACTCAAAGAACATATTGAAAGGAACAAGAAACAGAAAGAAAGTAGAAGAAAGTCGGACAAACCTACCAAGAACCTATGATCGATTGAGCGAACGAAAAAAAATCAAAACAGGATGACCCCAAAACGGTAGGAAACAAAAACATTCAAGTGGGTCGAGAGCTATACTTGCTGGCAGTTCCTATTCGATGCTTTGGTCCCGTCTAGTGACCTAGTGCACACCCCCTGCGCGCATGTGGGCCAGCCAAGCTTGATCTTTCCCACCTGGTTTTGCGAAGGTTCTAGAACCTTCCCTGAACCGGTTTCCCTTTTTATTTTCTGACTTTCTTTCTTTTTATTTCTTGGTTTTCCTTTTTTACATTTTTTCATTTTCATTTTCTCAAGTTTGTTTTTATTTCCTCTTCCTTCTTCTTCTATTTTTTTGTTTTCCTACTTCATTTTTGCGACCATCTTATTTAAATCCACGAACTTTTTTGAGATAGTGAATAATTTGTAAAATCGTGTGCATTTTGTGAAATTTGCGAACATTTTTTCAGAACGTTAGTGAACTTTTTCTGAATAGGCAAATACTTTTTGAATCGATGAACATTACTCTGAATTGGTGAATATTTTTTTAATTGCCGGGTTTTTAATCCATGAACTTAGAAATTTTTAATCCATGAACAGTTTATGATATAAAAATGTGGCATCCAGTGCAGGGGCGCGCTGGCTTGTTCGCCAGCGTGTGACGCGTTAAATAGGAGCTTCCGTACTCGTTGGGAGCTCCTGTGGAGCGCTTTTAGTGTTGTGAAAATGAATAGGTGCTCACAGCACTGCCTGGTGGGTCGGCCCATGAATAAGCAAAGCAGGTGAATTATATTTTATAGCATGAACACCCCCCGCCCCTGCCCCAAGGTGACCTATTCAAGGAATTGAACTCACATCATTACACTAGTGTGCATGTTTTGGTAACAACTAGATCTACTTATTGGTTAAGAACATCTGTAGTCGCTATTTATTACAAATCATATTGTACTTGAAAACATTTTAGAAAAACATATTTACTTTAAAAATTATGAACAACATTTGAAAGTCCACAGATTCCAAAAGAAGCATACGAAAAGCAAATCATGTATCCAGAAAGTTCACAAAGTCTAAATATTTCATGAAATTGAAAAGGTTCACTATTTTTCTATAAATACATGGTTGTTTTAAATGTACAAACTTTTTTTCAAACTCCATTTATTTATTTTCAAATTTGTGATTTAGAAAAAATCATGTGAAATTTGAATCAAAATCATCGAAGTTATTTATTCCAATTTAATGAATATGTTTTTAAAAATCGGTGAACATTTTCAAAGTCGATCATCTATATGAACTTTTTTCAAAATCCAATTTACTTTTGCACAATACATAAATTGTTTCTAAAATTCAATGAAATCATTTTAAAATTTTAAGATTTAAAGAAATCAGTGAACTTCCCTGAAAATTGGGGACTTTTTAAAATTGATTTATTTTTCATTGAAATTTAATGAACTTTCCCAAAAAATGAAGTTTTTTCTTCAAAATCAGTGAAGTTCATGAAATAAAGAAAATACAAATTTGATTAAAAGTTCATGAATTTGAAAAAGTATCTTTTAAAAAAACTCATATTTGACAAAAAAACAAAGAGAAAAAAGGAAAAAAGAAACAGCAAAAAAACATGAAAACAAAACAAAAAAGCCCAGGTAAAAACTGGTGAAACAAAACCGCAAGAAAGAGGAAAGCCAGTGTCGTTCTATTTAGCGTCACATTTGATATAGAACAAAATGAGAAAAGAAAGGATGAAATTAGCAACAAAATCTTGATTGATACTCAACTATGAGGTCTAGTTTTTGAATCACACCTATGCTGACATTTTAAATTTGGAAAAGGAAAATTAAAAAATGTAAATGGGGCGAGCCCAAGATGAAGGGGGTGCACATCGTTTTCCCGATAGTCTATATTAGGCGCTAAAGGCGTCGAATTGCAAACGTCATAATAGCTATAAACGAGGTATAACTCTCACGGCAAGCAGGGGGCACTACCGATTTCATATATGGGCCAGCCAATATTTTTTGTGTGTGACCAAAATATGGGCTAGTTTGGGAGAATATTCCGACATTTTTTGGCCTGTTTTTCTGGTTTTATTCTGGGATGTGTTTCTCTTGGTTTTTTGGCAAAAGTACTAGGTTTTTCTTTATTTTTTTGTTTTTCTTTTAAAAATATTAGAAACTTTTTTGAAATTCCTGAACTTCTGTTTAACTTCATGGACATTTGGTTTTCAATACCATGAGCTTTTTTCAAATTCGTAAACCTTTTTTGTATTTTCATGAACTTCTTTTCGAAGTCGTTATCATTTTTGTGTTCACGAACATTTTTTAGATTCATGAACTTTTTGTATCTCATGAAGGTTTTCCAAAAAAATTATTTGTATTCAAATTTTCAAATTTGTGCAAACTCTTGAACGGATGGTCAAGGGCGAACAGGTGAACGAATGACCAACCCTGGAAAGAAATCCAGCTGCTCTAGAACCGCAAGAAACGAGCGAGTGTTGCGCTTAATGGACTTGCCATGCTGACCATGCATGTAATCGCCTGTACGCAAACTTGGTCTCTAGCTTTTATGAGGAACAACAACTATGTCTCGCCCGTAACACTTCCTAATAAGTATAATCTACTAGCGGTTCTTTGGTTTTTCTTTTTTAATTATTAGGTGTACGGTTTCATTGTTTTTGCAACAGTATTGTATGGTTTTTCTTTTTTCCTTCTTTATACTTTGCTTTTCATTGTTTCATTCATGGGTTCATAGGGTTTTTGTATTTCTTCGCTTTCCTTTTTTGTTTCGTTATTTTTCTCCAATACATTTCTACTTTTTCAAACACATTGTACATTTTAAGTATATATGTCAAATATTTTTATTACACATTTAACATTTTTCCAATACATGTTAAAGACAATTTCTGAATATATACAAGAAAGTCAGTGTCGTTCTATTTAACATTTTTACAAAACCTATTTGAATATATCTTTCGAATAGAAGCTAAAACATATTTACAATGATAAATACATTTTCTGACCTATGCAAACATTTTTATATACTGTACAAACAATTTTTTTTAAACACTTAAACATGTTTGAAACATATCAAGGCTTTTTAAAATATGCCATACAATGTTTAAATATGTGGAATTTTTTAATTGTCACAAACATTTTTCATCCATATCATTAACATTTTTCGAATAGACAATTGACATTTCCTAATCTTTACATTTGCATTTATACATTTTTAATACGCATCAGATTTAACATTTTTTTGAAATGCTAGAATAACATTCTTTGAAATGTTATATTAACATTTTCTAAAACATGTATAATATGTTTTACCTGTGGGGTACATTTTAGTTATATGATTTTTTTTACATTTCTATATGCATTTTGAAAATCTCACGTACACTAATTTGAAGCGTGTAACATTATTTAATTGTCACAAACTTTTCTCGTACATATCATTAGCTTTTTTTGTAT
>NC_057797.1:198858560-198863931 GCF_018294505.1 Triticum aestivum
AAATTGTTCAAACTTGTAAAGAAAGTATTTTTGTAATATATACATATTTATAATATTTAAAAATATAAACAATAGTGATTTTTTTAAAAAATACCGTAAGATAAAACGGGAAACCACGGAGGACATCAGCGTGGGGAGACCGGGTTCCAGCTTGTGGCTATGTTCGCCTGATGCGATGCCTAAGAATAGCTCGCCGGCAAGAGCCGGAATAGGGTCGGCCCAGTAATCAGGCGCACACTTTGTTGACGTTATGCCGATGTCATGCAAGTTTCCTTGATTTTGTTCACATTATTATTATTTTTTATATTTCTAAATATTTAAAATATGTATATTACAAAAAACAGCTGCATCCAAAATTTGGTTATATGAATTGTGTATATGGAAAATGATAATCATATGTTTGATTTTTTTCTGACAATTTAGAAAAATGGCACACATTTAATAAGATATGCACGTGACATCTTAAAAAATATTTATACAAATATTAAATATGTTTGATTAATTAACATTGCATGTCACATTAAAAAATGTTAAACATGTTTTTAGAAAATTTAGCTTTCATTTAAAAGATGTAAAACTTGTATAGGGAAATGATTCAGATGCATATAAAATGTAAAAATGTAAATGTAAAAGGTTGAAAATGTTATTTGTATACAAAAAAGGTTAATCATATGGATTAAAAATGTTTACGAAAATTATAAAAATATCACGGAATTAAACAAAATGTATGAGACATTTCAAAAATCTTCACATGTTTCAAAAATGTGTTCGTCATTTTCACAAAAATGTTTGTACAATGTAGTAATATGTTTTCATAGTTCAACAATAATGTTTACATGTATCTGAAAAATATATTCATTTTTTTGTAAAATGTTAAACATATATTCGAAAAATTTAAACACGTATAAAAATATTTTACATGTGTACAAAAAATGTACAAAGTGTACGAAAATGTATTGAAAAAAATGACAAAGAAACAAAAAGAAAAGCGAAGAAATTGAAAAGAGAAAGAAACAAAGAAAAACAAAGTATAACAAAGAAGAAAAGAAAACCATTGAAAAACAAAGAAAACAGAAACCATAACGAAGAGAAGAAATCGAAGAGCTGGTGAACTAAAATAGAAAATCAGAGAAAAAACAATATATAGAAAGAAAAAGAAAAAAGTGGAAATGACTGAACTTAACTGATTGAACCCAACGACCAGATGTGGGCGGGCGAAGGCAACGAGCGACCCAACTAATGGATTCCTATTAGGAATCGGTATGGGCGAGACATAACACTCGGGCGTTGGCTGGAGCCAGCAGGTATATGGGGAACACTGGCCCATGAGGTCGGTGCACCGCAAAGTTCAGTTATCCGGGGCTTCTGGGCTATATCTCCTGCCCCAGACAGCTCCTAAAACGTGCGCCTTACCGTCGAGACTTGTCCTTCCCCGCTCGCGAATCCCTCCCCAGCTGGCTCTCCTGGATCGCAAGGGGACATGCTCGTTCCCTGGTTGGGGGCGCTGGCTGTTGGGAGGATCGGGGGCATAGGGCAGCTCCAGAAACCCGATCTTGTAACTCGGGTTAGGGTTCAACATGGCGGCAGATGGATCCCCGGCTTCGGAGGGGGTCAGCGACGTTGAAAAGATGATGCAAGAGCTGGGCTTGAAGGAGGAAGATCTCGATGATGTGGTCTTTGATGAGAAGGGGGCTCCGCAGGCGGCGGCCCGGTGGATTGCGGTGGCTAGGGTTAACTCTGACAAACCCTACAGTCAGTTTTGGTTCTTCAGAAACATGCGAGCTGCGTGGGATCTTGCGCACGAAGCTAAATTCAAGCCTCTGGGAGAGAATCTTTATACTATCCAATTCTCATGTTTAGGGGATTGGGAGAGGTTCATGCATGAGAGACCGTGGCACTTCCACGGAGATGCAGTCATCCTGAAGGAATATGACGGGATGACGAAGCCGCCGAACACCAGGTTGGACACAATTGAGATTTGGATCCAGATTCATGATGTACCACTCCTTTACGCCCATCTGGTTCCATCCCTTGCTTCAAAGGTGGGAGAGGTTATTTTCACTGAATCCCAGTCACATGATTTCACGGGAAACTTCTATCGTGTCTGGGTACGGATTAATGTCACCAAACCCCTCAAGAATGCAGTATCCATGATAAGGGGTGGCGAGAGGCAGATATACAAGGTCAAGTACGAGACGCTTCCGGATTGGTGTGCGGTGTGCGGCATGCTGGAACACCTCTTCAAGGAACATGGAACAGGCATCCACCCTCCCTCGGCTCTTGTCTTTAAGGAGCTCAGGGCGTCTTGGTTCATGAGGAACGGTAGCGGCCCTGGTGGCGGCCGTGGTAGCAGGGGGGCCGTAGAGGAGGTCGTATAGGAAGAAGAGGGGGCATACGCCCTCAGTATGATGAGACTGACGTGGAGCAAACTGAACAAAATTTGGAGATGCTAGATGCTGAGAGGATCAGGAAGAGGGGCTCGGAACCAGCGGTGCACCAAGGCCAGGCTACGCCCCCAATATCTGATCAGCCGTCGGCGGTGACAAAAGGGACTGTGCTTGCATTGCCTCCCCCGGCGGTGCCCACCAGCCCAAGCGCAATACAGGAGTCAAAGAGAGCAAAGATGGCGGCGGAGGCGGAGAAGGTTTCAGTGGTGAAGAACATGTTGCTAAGCAAGATCGACCCAAAGTTGGCGGGCCCGAGTGACGGGCACCGCCGAGCCCAATGAGTGTACTCTACTAGAACTGCCGTGGCGCGGGCAAAGCCACAACAGTTCGGGAACTTCGTGAATTCGCGAGGAAATTTGCCCCTACCCTGTTGTGTATCGTAGAAACCCAGCTTGAAGGCTTGAGGGTAGAAGCTTTAGCAGGAACTCTTGGTTACGAACATGGTTATGCAGTTAGTAGTCGTGGTAGAAGTGGTGGAATTGGTATGTTTTGGAACAATGGAATAAATGTTGAGATTTTTGGTTACTCTGACTATCACCTAGACTGCTCGGTCCTTGAACCAGGTGATGATCCCTGGAGGTTAACTGTAGTATATGGCGAAGCTCAAACCCACTTGAGACACCAAACGTGGGACACGTTAAAAAACATCAGCACTTTGAGCAACCTCCCCTGGCTTTGTGTTGGTGATTTCAATGAAGTGTTACGTCCAAAAGAGCACGTAGGAGTTGGACAGCGCAGAAATGCACAAATCCAAGCCTTCAAAGATGTCGTCGACGTTTGCATGTTGCTAGACATTAGCTTTGTCGGTATTCCATGGACTTTCGAAAATAAGGTCACGGGAGGAAAATTTACTAGGGTACGCCTCGACAGGGCCTTGGTATTGGCTGAGTGGCAAGCCCGTTTTCCCTTGGCTGATCTCTTACACCTAGTTGCAGCTACATCAGATCATAGCCCTATCTTGGCAAGAATGAATAGAGAGCAAAGGAATAACCCAAGGCCAAACTCGTTTAAATACGAGGTTATGTGGGAGGGTCATGAATCCTGGAGCAGCAAGATTTCAGAGGCATGGGCTAACCCTGGAGCCGCCACCAGGGTTGAAGAACTCAGAGCCAAACTTGCAGCATTGTCACAAGATTTGGGGCGATGGAACAGGGACACGTTCGAAGTGTTTGCAAAGAGATCAAACAGTTGAAGGGGGAGCTAGAGAAACTCAGAACGGATGCCAGCCAAACTGCGCCATCACACGTTGAACTCAAGATCAATGAAAAACTGGTGGAGCTGTATCACAGGGAGGAAGTCATGTGGAGGTAGAGATCAAGGGTGGAATGGCTCACTGCGGGAGGTAGGAATACCAAGTTCTTTCACCTACGGGCAGGCATTCGCCGAAAGAAGAATATGATCAAAGCTTTGCAAAATTTGTTAGGGGTGCTAACAAATGATCCGGAGGAGTTGAAGGCCATGGTAAATGATTTCTACAAGACACTATATACCACGGAGGGTGTGAGCAACATGGAGATGGTTTTAAAAAGTGTCCCATATAAAGTAACGGCGGGCATGAATGAGATGTTGTGTGCCCCTTATTCTAGCGATGAGGTCAAGGCAGCTTTGTTTCAGATGTTCCCGACCAAGGCGCCGGGTCCAGATGGCTTTCTGGCACATTTCTATCAGCGACACTGGGAGCTTTGTGGAGCGGAGGTGACTAAGACAGTGTTACGGATTGTTAGAGGGGAGGAGAGCCCGGAGTGCATCAACAACACTATCCTTGTTCTTATTCCCAAGGTAACAAATCCTTCCATCTTGTCACAGTTTAGACCTATTAACCTATGCAATGTTCTATACAAGGTGGCATCCAAAGTCATTGCAAACAGCCTCAAGAAAATCTTACTGGACATTATATCAGAGGAGCAATCGGCCTTTGTCCCAGGAAGGCTCATTACGGATAATATTATAAGTGCGTATGAGTGCCTTCATTTTATGAAGCGGAGTAAAGCGAAAGCCAACAACTACTGGGCACTTAAGCTCGATATGATGAAAACATATGATAGGTTGGAATGGGACTATCTGGAAGCCATCATGGGTAAACTAGGCTTTGCCACCACCTGGATAAAAACAGTTATGAGCATGGTGCGGTCTGTTTCCTTTTCGGTTGTAACGCCCCATATGTAACATGCCTTATTTGTATTCCAACTCTTGCCATTTCCGACACTAAGTTATGATATTTCCTCGTTGTCAGGTTTTTGTCTTCGTGTTGTTTTTGTCTTGTCATGCATCTCATATCATGTCAGCATGTGCATCACATTTGCATACGTGTTCGTCTTATGCATTCGAGCATTTTCCCAGTTGTCCGTTTTGCATTCCGGCGCTCCTATACCCTCCGGTGTCCCTTTCTACCTCTTTTCGTGTGTGGGTGTTAAACATTCTCGGATTGGACCGAGACTTTCCAAGCGGCCTTGGTTTACTACCGGTAGACCGCCTGTCAAGTTTCGTGTCATTTGGACTTCGTTTGATACTCCAACGGTTAACCGATGAACCGTAAAGGCCTCGTGTGTGTTGCAGCCCAACACCTCTCCAAAGTGGCCCAAAACCCACCAAAACCCCCTCCATCATCTCGGTCGTTCAATCACGATCGTGTGGCCGCAAACTGTGCTCAATTTGGAGCCTCCTAGCTCCCTATACCTATAAATAGGCATCTCCCCCGAAATTTTGGATTAAACCCTAGATCCCTCTCCCCTCCGCGCGGCCGGACGTGTCCGCCTGCCGCCGGACGAAAAATCCCGCCGCCGCCACCACGTGGCATCACACCATTCGCCGCCTCATGCCCCACATCGCCGCCTGTCAGCGCCGGCCCGCCCGGCCCATAGAGAGCCCTCGCGGCCCGGAGCCGCGCCGACCGCCCGGGCCTCCAGCACCCTCGCCGCGCCGCC
>NC_057797.1:198864366-198879101 GCF_018294505.1 Triticum aestivum
ACCTCGCCGTGCCCCGGCGCCACCGCATCGCCTCGCCGCCGCCCGACCTCGCCGAGCCGCCGCCTCACCTCGCCGGTCACCTCGTCGCCGTCCTCGTCTACTCCGGTCACCGGCGAGCCCCTCGTCCACTGTCCTGGCGAGCTCCGTCCTCTCCGTCCATCTACAGTGTTTCCGGCGAACCTCGTTTTTCGTGCCGATCCCGATCCAGATCTGGAGAAACCCTAGCCGGGTTGACTTTTTCCCTAAGTCCTAGTATTTTTTGCATTCTTCATCTCATCATAACTCATCATTCGTGGCTCCGTTTTGGGCGTGTAGCATGTCAGATTGTTCGTCTCGATGAGTACTTCATTTCATTCCATTGTACCATGTTCATTTGAGTTCATCTTGATGACCTAAATGGTGTTGCAAGAGTGCTATGCAATGCTAGTTTCAGATTCTTATCAGTAATTGGACATTTGTCATTTTTGCCATGATTAATGTGTGCCTCCTATGATCTTGAGCCCTACATGTGTTTTGAAGTATGTCATGCCATCTTCACAGGGGTGTATGCCATGTATTTTTGTGATCTCTGTGATTACTAGCACAAGCATGCAAAGTAGCTCTCGTAATGTTGCTGATTTCAGGGACTTAGAAATCTTCTAAGTCTTTGCCTTGTTAATATTTTTATGCCATGTATTCTTGTTGCTACAGAGTGATCCATGCCTCTTTTGAGCATGTTCAGTAAGGATCATTTTGAGATTATGTTATGCTCTATCCATCCATGTCTTTGTTTGCAATTATGGAGTCCCCTAGCATGACTCAATCGATCTCTACTTTTGCTATAAAATGTTCCCGACAGATTGTTTACATGTTAAGCAATTTTGCCGAGGTTGTTGTAGTTGATCCATGCATGCTATGAGGTTGTTCTTGCCTTGTTTAGCTTCTATGCCATGTCTACTTGCTGGGTGTCTGCTTAGTTTGTCATGAAATTCCTTTCCTTATGGTGAGTGCATCGAGCTCGCAAACATGCCTACGTGAATCTGTTTTGCCATGTTCCAGTTTTTCTGCTAAGTCTGAATCTGTTAACGAAAGTTGCTATGTTCACATGGTTGCCATTGTATTTTCTGATCCCTTTTGGCTTATGGTCAGTAAGGGACTTCTGTTGTATGCTTTGATTAGCTTCATGCCATGCCTTGCTTTGCCATGATCTGTTCCTGTAGCTTGTTGTTATCGTGCTCTAAACATTGCTTCCTGATGTTAAATTCCTGGCATGTTGTTATTTTCACTAAGTCTGTAACCTGATATCTTTTGCATTTTTGCCATGATTGTTTGAACCTGCTATTGTGTGAATTAGCCGTAGCTCAGTGTTCATTTTTGTCAAGCATCTTGAGTGGATCCCTTCCATGTGCTTTGTTGTTATGTTAGAGTGCAGTAGCTTGTTGTTCTTGATGCATTTAGATGGCCTCGTGCTGTTAATCGTAGCTTTGTGCCATTATTGTTTTGCTTGTCATTTGCAAACCGTGCATCTGATTCCGGTGATCTTTATATCGATTTCGACCGAAATCAACCCATCTTTCCAGTGCCACTCTTGGTTTTCCAAGTTGAGGCCAGGTTCAATCTTTCCTTTCCGAAACATGCATATGCATCGCATATCACATCCCGCATATCATGCCATGTTTTGCATCATGTTGGTTGCGCATTGCACCATGGTTGATTGTGTCTCCCTTTGCTTGTGTTCTTGCTTTGGATAGAGCCGGGAGACGAGTACGTGATCGAGGAACCCGTTGAGTACGCTTACGAGGATCAAGCTAACGTCAACTCGGAGAACTTTGCAGGCAAGATGACCATACCCTCGAAATCACTTCTATCTTTGCTTGCTAGATGCTCGCTATTTTTCTATGCCTATGCTACGATACCTACCACTTGCTTATCATGCCTCCCATATTGCCATGTCAAACCTCTAACCCTCTTTGTCCTAGCAAACCGTTGTTTGGCTATGTTACCGCTTTGCTCAACCCCTCTTATAACGTTGCTAGTTGCAGGTGAAGATTGGAGTTTGTTCCTTGTTGGAACATGTTTATTGTAGGGATATCACTATTATATCTTGTCTATTTTAATGCATCTATACACTTGGTAAAGGGTGGAAGGCTCGGCCTTATGCCTGGTGTTTTGTTCCACTCTTGCCGCCCTAGTTTCCGTCATACCGGCGTTATGTTCCTTGATTTTGCGTTCCTTACACGGTTGGGTTATAATGGGAACCCCTTGACAGTTCGCCTTGAATAAAACTCCTCCAGCAAAGCCCAACCTTGGTTTTACCATTTGCCACCTAGCCTCTTTTCCCTTGGGTTCCGCGGACTCAAGGGTCATCTTTATTTAAACCCCGGGGCCAGTGCTCCTCTGAGTGTTGGTCCAAACTAGAGCCCCTTACAGCGCCACCTCGGGGAAACTCGAGGGTTGGTTTTAGTTGTACGGATTTCTTATCCGATGTGCCCTGAGAACGAGATATGTGCAGCTCCTATCGGGATTTGTCGGCACATTCGGGTGGTTTTGCTGGACTTGTTATACCATTGTCGAGATGTCTTGTAACCGGGATTCCGGGTCTGATCGGGTTGTCTTGGGAGAAGGAATATCCTTCGTTCACCGTGAGAGCTTGTGATGGGCTAAGTTGGGACTCCCCTGCAGGGATTTGAACTTTCGAAAGCCGTGCCCGCGGTTATGGGCAGATGGGAATTTGTTAATGTCTGGTTGTAGAAAACCCGAAACTTAACTTAATTAAAAAGAATCAACCGAATGTGTGGCCGTGATGGTCTCTTTTCGGCGGAGTCCGGGAAGAGAACACGGTCTCGTGTTATGCTTGAACGTAGGTTGTTCTAGGATCACTTCTTGATCATAGTCCCTCGACCGTGCCTTGCCTTCTCTGCTCGCTCTCTTTTGCGTATGTTAGCCACCATATATGCTAGTGCTTGCTGCAGCTCCACCTTATACCTTTTTACCCTACCTATAAGCTTAAATAGTCTTGATCGCGAGGGTGTGAGATTGCTGAGTCCCCCGTGACTCACAGATTACTTCCAAAACCAGATGCAGGGACCGATGATACCATTCCAGGAGATTCGGCTGAGCTCAAGTGGGAGTTCGATGAGGACTCAGGACTATACTACGTTTCCTTTCCAGACGATCAGTAGTGGAGCCCAGTTGGGACGATCGGGGACATTATGCTTTGGGGGTTGTCTTTATTTTGGTTCCGTAGTCGGACCTTGTGTTGTATCTGGATGAATGTAATGATATATTTATGCTATTGTGTGACGTGGTGATTGTAAGCCAACTATGTACCTCTTTCCTTATTCAGTACATTGGATGTGTAAAGATTACCCCTCTTGCGACATTGCCTACAATGCGGTTATGCCTCTAAGCCGTGCCCCGACACGTGGGATATAGCCGCATCATGGGTGTTACAAGTTGGTAATCAGAGCCTTCCCCGACTTAGGAGCCCCCTGCTTGATCGAATCGTTGGTGTTGTTGAGTCTAGAAAAAAATGTTTTGAGTCTTTTAGGATTTATATCTATCGGAGAGTAGGATTCTTTTTACTCCCCAGTCCCTTCGTCGCTCTGGTGAGGCATCCTGACGTAGAGTTTTGACTCTTCTCTTCTCAAATTTCACTAAAAAAAATTAGGATCACGCGGGTATCTTGGAATCGTTCTGATGGTTTTGTGACGAGAACATTGTTCTTGGTGCCTCCTGACATTTAGGGTTTGTGGTAGTGTCCCGGGGAGTTGAGCTCCGAGGTGTTGTCGTCACAATTTTATCGTTGCTGCTCTGGAATACCTGAGTTTTTCACCGACATCGAAAATCTCTTTTATGTAGTTGTTGGTGAGATAACCTCGACGCCACCTAGTACTGGGGCGGGAGTTCGGGAGTATTGCCATAACTCGTATAACGGATGCTTTTCGAAGGTTGAGGTAAACGATTTCCGAAGGTTTCTTGGTTATGTGTTGAAGGATGGATACAGCTGGATGTAGGATATGTTAGTTTTGGGTGAGATATTATGCTTCCCCTGTATTCCCAACACCTGATTGCATAACCGGAAAAATTTCAGGAGTTTATAAGTGGGAATTCAAGTAGCTCTTAGGATATCTTTCCGATAGATGTATGATATGAAATTGGGGTTCGACGTCTAGTGGTCTGCCTATCCACGGTTGGTTTTACAGTGGTCTCGTTGTGTCTTAAAGAGTCCTTGGCTATGCCGACTCGGGGACGCTTCGTATGTCATGTGCATTGCCTTGTACATGATAGTGTTGTACGATCGAGCCCGTGTAGGCCCCACCACGAAAACTTCAGACGAATTCTCTATCATATGTTTGTTTCGGCTTATTCCGCAAGCCAATCCTTTGTTTTGTTCTGAGCTGTGGTATTCGAGTTGCTTCGAAGTCAAATGTTGATTCCATACCTTTCTAAGTGGTGTTCTCATACTCCTATGTGAATACCAATCCTTCATGATAATCGAGATTGTCTTGTCAATCCTTTTCCAACCGGTGCGCTTCTCTTCGAGATGATCCCATCATTCTCCCCATCTTCAAGACCAACTCTAAGTATTCTCAACGGTGTTTGTTTCATTCGTCCCAAGTTGCCTTTGTTTTTCCCACCCTCCCACCCTTTTTCTTCGAGGACTCAGATTTCTTAATCAAGTATCCATTTTATTCTTGTGAAGTCTCTTCATTCTTTTCTTATAATGTTCGTATCTGGTGATTCTCATGAAGATTCTAACAGAGCTTCAAGTTCATCATTCTTCGTTCTTTTCTTCTCCGGTGGATTCAATTCAAGCTTTGTTGATCATATCCTTTCCTTGTTTCAAATGTTTTCTCATGCCGGTGCACCTCATAATCATTCACTTCTCGCTATTCATTTGTTCCGGAGTGCCGAAGATATCTCAGAAGATTCACATTTCCATTCTCGATCTGTTCAAACTCATTCGAGGTTGTAATCTCATTCAAGCCATTTAATTCAACCGGTGCAATCTCTCTTTTAAACCATTTCAACGGCGTTTCTTCTGAGTGGGCCCTAACCCACAGGTCTTTTTCCAGGATCTTACCTGACTCTTCTTATTTTCCTGGAGCTTATCAAATTCTTTTCCAATCTTGACGTAAGAATGTGTTATCATCAGTCAAATGCCTTCTCCAAGATCTTGCACATTCTTTTCATTGTTGGCTCAACCTTTCTAATTTTCATCCCGGAGTATCTCAACAATTCATGGTGGTGTTTCTCATCGTCATTCTCTGCAATTGAAGACCGAAGAAGAGTTCTCCTCCATATATTGCTCCATTCTCTTCAAGATTCATGGTGCTAGCTTGTTGCCATCCTCTCATAATTATTTTCGATTGTGAGAATCCTTTTCACCCATCAGGAGCTATTCAAGGGTATTTTCAGTTTGATTCTCCGGAGCCCATCATTTCAGAAGACTTTTCATTCTCAGCTTTCAGCTCTCGTTCTCCAAATCTTACCGGTACATCGTTCAAATATTCTCTAATCAGTTTGTGATCTCTTCGTTCTCTTGTATCTAAATTATCTCAAGTATCTTCATTTGTTCTTTAATTCTTACCGATGATTCATCCCTTTACTTCGTATATTTTTCAATTCTTACGGTGGTTCTTCCAAGATTTTTTTCTTCCTTCGTTTATCATATCAATTTATTCATTGTTTCAATCCTACCGGTGGTTCGTTGAAGACTTTCTCAAGTTGGCGCGATATCTATCTTAATCCTTTCCATGAGAATAAGTAGTATGCAAAAATCCGTTGCTTGTCATCAATTTAAATTGGTGAAGGATACGCATAATGTAATTCTTATTCTTGTTTCATCGAGCGAACTCAATTCCCTATTCCGGAGGTCCATCAAATTCTCGGTTTCACTTGCTTTATTTTTCTTTCCCAGAGTTCCAAGCTCTCGCAATTATATCACCACGGAGATTCATCTAAATCATCGCAGGACTTCACCTTGTGTTTCAACTTCTCTTTCCTTTCGTGTGATAATCCTTTTGTTACCGGAGTTCTTCATGAAGGTTCTACATGATGGTTCATCAAGGATTTAATTCCTTCTTGAAGTTTTCATCGAGATTCTTTTCTAAGGAGCTCAAGTATTCTTCATCTTGCAATCCGGAGTGCAATTCTTTTACCTTATCTTTTGAGGTGGTGTTATGTCATTCTTGATAATTTTCCTTCGTGTTTCTTGTTTCACAAGGTGTCAAGTATGAGATATTTTAAATCCATCAATCTCGTCATTGGAGTTATCTTGGGTTATATTACACCTTAAGCCTTCCCTAAGGAGTGTTGCTATCTATGGTGCTTATAAATGACCCAAGTTCTTCATTTATCCTCCCGTTGAAATATTTTCTCGTCTCCTTGTTCATATCAATCCAAATCCATTGTTTTCGTTAGTGGCAGAATTTCACCCCATAATTTTGAGATGTCTTCTATAAGCCCACATCAAGCTTATCCTTTCGTTGTTGATAATCCAACAACTCCGTTCTAGCATTTGTTGTAAGCGTGCTCTCTCAAGAACTTGTTTCCCTTCGTTCTTTCCATTCCACTCTTTCATTTCTCCCGGGGGCATTGTGATGTTGCTCTCTTCAACCCATCTTCTTGTTTTGTCAAGATCATTTTTCTTTCCTTTAGTTATCCATTTAATTGGAGTGTTGTGCCCTCTGCTCAAGTTCTTTTCTTCTTATCTCTTTTCAACTGGAGTGATGTCCGAATTTATTCTTCCTTGTTCCTCTTTTCTAACGGAGAGTTATTAACTTCGTTCGTCTCAGTTGTATTCGTTTCTCGAAATGGCTTAACCTTTCAAGGTTCTTTGGTTTCACTCGCTTGTCAAAGAAGCAACTTAGTTTTACCTCTTCTCTTCCTCTTCTTTTTCCCTCCGGTGCCATCCTAGATCTCGGGACGAGATCCTCTCATAGTGGTGGAGTGTTGTGACGCCCCAAGACCGAAGCTGCAGATGCCTTCCAGGGTTTCCGGGTTTCGTTGTGTGTTTTGTTTCGTCTGTTGCATTAATCTTTGCATCATGTGCATTGCATCATGTCATCATGCCATCATGTCATTTCTTTTCTTAACTCAACTAAATAAACCATATGGATCTTTGATCCACTTAAACCGAGGGAAGAGTGACTTCTCTTTATAACATTATCCTCCTAATATTTATGGAGCTATATTAAATATTCCAATAATTTTGGATTCACCCATAAACTCACTTGCAAATATCCCATGCCTTTGTTATCTCAATTCTTGGTCTCCGAACTTTGCCCATAAATTATTTCGTCATTTTTCGGAGCTCCACCAAAAATCCGAACATTTTTGGACCTTCCTAACCCTCACTTCCTATTCGAACCATTTGAATTTAAATCAAATGAGTTCGAATTTAAACTTTGTAAAATGGCCACTCCATTTTTCTTGGATCATACACATTTTTGCGAGTCCGGGAATATTATCCCCATGCGCAAAATCCGTCCCTAACCCTCTCTTTCTTTTCCTCTCTCCCTAACTTCTTTTCTGTTAAAGAAAATAAGTTTTTTTAAGAGAAGAGGGAGGGAGAAGGGAGCCCAGCCGCCTCTGGCCATTTGGGCCTCCTAGCAGCGCCGGCCTCCCAGGCTCATGGCCCAATTGTCTCCTGTTCCCACAGCCCACCAAGTCCCTCCTTAACCTAGCCACGCTGCTCGATCCCATCTCTCCCTCTCGTTCCTGAGGCCGCCGCCACACCTGTCTCCCTCCTCCTCGTTCCCTTCCACCGCGCCACACACGCACATCGCTCAGGAGAGGGGCGCACGCAGCTCGATCCCCATCCTTTCTCTCCCTCGATCTCCTTTCTTCTCCATGCCTCTCGTCCCCATCTTCCTCTCTCCCCTCGTCTAGTTTCTCGCTAGCGCCGCTCAGGCCTCGCTCAAACCCCCTGCCGCGGCCTCTACAGGCGACTATGGCGCCCGCGCCGGCGACCCGACCTACACCATCTCTACCTTCCCCTCGCCCGTTCGCCTCCTCCTTGTCGCTTGGCCGCCGCCCCGCTGTGTCTTGTTGGACTACGCCGCCCTGCGCGTGCGACTACGCCGGCCTCTCCTCCCCTGTGGTCGTTTCGCCGCCGGCCTATGACCGTGCGACCACCCTTTTGCACGCCCGCCTTGCCTCGCGTGACCTGCATGGCCGCCGACCATGGAGGCCATTGTGCTGGCCTGCAGCTTCGAGTGTTGCTGTGCCTTGCTGCTCTTGCTTCGTCCGATAGCGGATGACCTCCGTCGAGCTCGCCCGGCCACCTTCGACCTCGGCATGGCCCTGCCTCCACTAGCAGCCTCCTGGTGCCGGCCGTTTCCATGGGTTCGGGGAGCCCCAAGTCTTGTCTGTGGCCTCGTTGGCTGTTGATGTTACGATGTTGGCTTTTTCCATCGTCTCCCTGGGTTCGTCAAGTCGTGTACTAGGAGCCCAAGCCGGAAGACTCCGTGGATGTGCATCCCACTTGTGCCATTTTGGATCGTCAATAATGTTGCGGGATTCGCCAAGTACCATTACGCCCGGAGACCACGGATCCCTGAAGTTCCACTACCGTCGCCATGGATCCGACAAGTTCGCGAGTACGACCACTTCCCACGACGGCCTTGTACCACTACCGTTGATGAAGACATGTGCACCGCAAGCATCAAGTTCAACTACCATCGACCGCGAAGGGTTTGGAGTCATCAAGTACCTCTCCGAAACGAACATGAATGACTACCGTCGCAAGAACGGGACCGGAAAGTCCGAAGACCCCAAGTACCTCGACACCGATGACATGAACGTCTACGGAAACTCGTGCAACGATAAATATGTACCACTACCGTCGCCGAGATCACGAGAACCTCTACCGTCGACCCTAGAGCATGCGAGAACGACTACTTCGACTACCATCGCGTGAACCACTACTTCCCTCGACGTCCGAGAACGTCTACTTCCACTACTTCCTCTACGCCGACTCGAACCGCTCCGATAATGCATGCTTTAGAGGTATAACATCGAGACGACCGCCGTGGACGAATGCTTGCGATGTTTGAGATGCTCGTGTTTGCGCCGTGTCCAAATTGTCACTCGTTTCCTTGTCGCCAACTCGTGGGACACCCGGAATCCGAGAGCGCCCCACCATCTTTTGCACGCATCCGCACACTTCTCCTTTGCATCGGTATCTCAATCAAGTACCAGAACCGGAATGTTGCCATGGCATCATTACCGTTTCGACGTCGTGGCACCCCTTTCTTTCTACCACAATGACAAATGCTTCATAAAATGCTCGTATCAACATTTTCATAAATATTGCATAAAACTTGCACATGTCATTCGCATCATGATAATAACATTTGAAGTTTTAAAAATTGTTGTTGCACCAGATTGATAAATGCATATGGGGATCTACCGGAATTATTGTTTGTTGTTCCGGCCTCATTTAAACTTGCCTAATTAGGTAGTTTTATTATGCTTCTCCTCTTGCCATGTTTAACAACATTTAATATTGTTGAGTACCTAAACGAGAGAGAACTAAATTAGTCATGTGGTGTTTCGTCAATACGCAACAGAGTTGCATATTGAGCTCCACTTAATTTGTAGGATTGTTTGGGCACTTTGCCATGCCATGTATCTTTAAACCGGACATGCATCATACTTGTTTGTGCATCATGCCATGTTCATGTGATGGTTGTTTATTATGTTGTTTGCTCCTTTCCGGTGTTGCTTCTTCGGGCTAGTTCCGATAATGTTGCGTTTGTGAGGATCCGTTCGACTACGTCCGTTTGTCTTCTTCATGGACTCGTTCTTCTTCCTTGCGGGATCTCAGGCAAGATGACCATACCCTCAAAATCACTTCTATCTTTGCTTGCTAGTTGCTCGTTCTTTCGCTATGCCTATGCCGCGATACCTACCACTTGCTTATCATGCCTCCCATATTGTTGAGCCAAGCCTCTAACCCACCTTGTCCTAGCAAACCGTTGTTTGGCTATGTTACTGCTTTGCTCAGCCCCTCTTATAGCGTTGCTAGTTGTAGGTGAAGATTGGAGTTTGTTCCTTGTTGGAACATGGATATTTTGTTGGGATATCACAATATCTCTCATTTAATTAATGCATCTATATACTTGGTAAAGGGTGGAAGGCTCGGCCTTATGCATGGTGTTTTGTTCCACTCTTGCCGCCCTAGTTTCCGTCATATCGGTGTTATGTTCCCGGATTTTGCGTTCCTTACACGGTTGGGTTATAATGGGAACCCCTTGACAGTTCGCCTTGAATTAAACTCCTCCAGCAATGCCCAACATTTGTTTTACCATTCGCCACCTAGCCTTTTCTTTCCCTTGGGTTCTGCAGACTCAAGGGTCATCTTTATTTAAACCCCCCTGGGCCAGTGCTCCTCTGAGTGTTGGTCCGACCGAGTAGACTACAGGGCCACCTCGGGGAAACTTGAGGGTTGGTTTTACTCGTAGGATGTCTCATCTGAGTGTGCCCTGAGAACGAGATATGTGCATCTCCTATCGGGATTTGTCGGCACATTCGGGCGGTGTTGACTTGTTTTTACCATTGTCGAGGATGTCTTGTAACCGGGATGTCGAGTCTGATCGGATTGTCTTGGGAGAAGGAATATCCTTCGTTGACCGTGAGAGCTTGTGATGGGCTAAGTTGGGACTCCTCTGCAGGGATTTGAACTTTCAAAAGCCGTGCCCGCGGTTATGGGCAGATGGGAATTTGTTAATGTCCGGTTGTAGAAAACCTGAAGCTTACCTTAATTAAAAGGGTCTTTTACATCTGTGTCCCTAACTCGAACCCACTACTCACATTTGCCCCTAATTCGAAAGCCTGCTCAAAAATGCCCCTCTGCCGTTACGCGCCCTTACAGAAATGCCCTTTTGCGCCGTTACCGTCCGGTCAAAGCCGGTCAAAGGGCATTGACCGACCCCAAAAAAATAGCAAAAAAAAATCTAAAAAATCTGAAAATTTGTGAGATCAAAGATACTCAGGTTTGCAAGGTGTGTGCAATTTTTCGTGCTGTTTGGGCATTCCAGGAGCTCGTGTCAAAGGAAAAACAGTAAATATGTAAGCCTGTGAACAGTAAATTCAAAAAAATAGCAAGAAAATTCAAAAAAATATGAAATTTTTTGGCATCAAAGAGGCTATGGTCTAAAAGCTGCGTGCCAATTTTTGTTGTGTTTGGACATTGGAGGGGCTTGTGGAGAAAAAAACAAAATCTGGCCCGGGAAAAAACTAGGGAAAAAATGACTATTTTGTTTTTTCTTGCGAGAGCTCCTCGCAAGTCATTTGATCACAAAAACTTGCAAGCACCTTGTGCACCCAAGCCTCTTTGATGCCAAAAAATTTCATATTTTTTTGAATTTTCTGGCTATTTTATTTCAAATTTACTGTTCACTAGCGTGCATATTAACTGTTTTTCCTCGCCATGAGCTCTTGGAATGTCCAAATAGCACAAAAATTTGCACGCACCTTGCGCACATGAGTATCTTCGATCTCACAAAATTTTAGATTTTTTTAAATTTTTTTGCTATTTTTTTCAGAACGGTCAAAGTTGTTTGACCGGACGGTAACGGCGCAAAAGGGCATTTCTGTAAGGGCACGTAACGGCGGAGGGGCATTTTTGAGCAGACTTTCGAATTAGGGGTATATCTGATTAGGTGGTTCGAGTTAGGGACAGAAATGCAAATGACCCTAATTAAAATGCACCAACCGCGTGTGTAACCGTGATGGTCTCTTCTCGACGGAGTCCGGGAAGTGAACACGGTGTTGGAGTTATGCTTGACGTAGGTTGTTCTATGATCACTTCTTGATCATAGTTTCTCGACCGTGCTTTTGCCTCCTCTTCTCGCTCTCATTTGCGTATGTTAGCCACCATATATGCTAGTCGCTTGCTGCAGCTCCACCTCTTACCTTTTTACCCTACCTATAAGCTTAAATAGTCTTGATCGCGAGGGTGTGAGATTGCTGAGTCCCCATGACTCACAGATACTTCCAAAACCAGCTTGCAGGTGCCGATGAACCGTGCAGGTGACGCAACCAAGCTCAAGGAGGAGCTCTATGAAGATCGTGTTCTTTCTGTTGTTCCGTTTTCCAGTCGATCAGTAGTGGAGCCCAGTTGGGACGATCGGGGATCTATGTAGCATTTGGGGTAGTCTTCTTTTATTTTGGTTCCGTAGTCGGACCTTGAGTGTATCTGGATGAATGTAATGCTTTATTCATGAATTGTGTGAAGTGGCGATTGTAATCCAACTATGTATCTCTTCCCCTTATGTATTACATGGGTTGTGTGAAGATTACCTCACTTGCGACATTGCTTTCAATGCGGTTATGCCTCTAAGTCATGCTTCGACACGTGGGAGATATAGCCGCATCGAGGGCGTTACACTTGTGATGGGCTAAGTTGGGACTCCCCTGCAGGGATTTGAACTTTCGAAAGCCGTGCCCGCGGTTATGGGCAGATGGGAATTTGTTAATGTCCGGTTGTACAAAACCTGAAACTTAACTTAATTAAAATGAATCAACAGAGTGTGTGGCCGTGATGGTCTCTTTTCGGCGGAGTCCGGGAAGAGAACACGGTCTCGTGTTATGCTTGAATGTAGGTTGTTCTAGGATCACTTCTTGATCATAGTCCCTCGACCATGCCTTGCCTTCTCTTCTCGCTCTCTTTTGCGTATGTTAGCCAACATATATGCTAGTGCTTGCTGCAGCTCCACCTCATACCTTTTTACCCTACCTATAAGCTTAAATAGTCTTGATCGCGAGGGTGTGAGATTGCTGAGTCCCCCGTGACTCATAGATTACTTCCAAAACCAGATGCAGGGACCGATGATACCATTCCAGGAGATTCGGCTGAGGTCAAGTGGGAGTTCGATGCGGACTCAGGACGATACTACGTTTCCTTTCCAGACGATCAGTAGTGGAGCCCAGTTGGGATGATCAGAGACATTATGCTTTTGGGGTTGTCTTTATTTTGGTTCCGTAGTCGGACCTTGTTTATATCTAGATGAATGTAATGATATATTTATGCTATTGTGTGACGTGGTGATTGTAAGCCAACTATGTACCTCTTTCCTTATTCAGTACATGGGATGTGTAAAGATTACCCCTCTTGCGACATTGCCTACAATGCGGTTATGCCTCTAAGTCGTGCCTCGACACGTGGGAGATATAGCCGCATCGTGGGTGTTACAAGTTGGTAATCAGAGCCTTCCCCGACTTAGGAGCCCCCTGCTTGATCGAATCATTGGCGTTGTTGAGTATAGAAAAAATGTTTTGAGTCTTTTAGGATTTATATATATCGGAGAGTAGGATTCTTTTTACTCCTCAGTCCCTTCGTCGCTTTGGTGAGGCATCCTGGCGTAGAGTTTTGACTCTTCTCTTCTCAAATTTCACTAAAAGAAATTTAGGATCACGCGGGTATCTTGGAATCGTTTCGATGGTTTTGTGACGAGAACATTGTTCTTGGTGCCTCCTGACATTTAGGGTTTGTGGCGGTGTCCCGGGGAGTTGAGCTCCGAGGTGTTGTCGTCACAATTTTATCGTTGCAGTTCTGGAATACCTAAGTTTCGCCGACATTGAAAATATCTTTTATGCAGTTGTTGGTGAGATAACCTCGATGCCACCCAGTACCGGGGCGAGAGTTTGGGAGTATTGCCATAACTCGTATAACGGGTGCTTTTCGAAGGTTGAGGTAAATGATTTCCGAAGGTTTCTTGGTTATGTGTTGAAGGATGGATACAGCTGGATGTAGGATTTGCTAGCTTTGGGTGAGATATTATGCTTCCCATGTATCCCTAACACCTGATTGCATAACCGGGAAAATTTCGGGAGTTTCATAGGTGGGAATTCATGTAGCTCTAGTATTTCTTCCGCAAATATTTGGTTTGTGATTGGGTAATCCTCACCAAGTATTTGTTCATGTCCGTACCTTGTTGTTTTATTCATCTACCTCTATCTAAGTGGCTTCTCAATTTATGGAAGTGTGACCATTTAATTTGGATTGCATTCGTTCATTCTTGTTCAAATGTTGAGACTATATGTTGCAATTTCGATCCATTTGATTCAGCTTGAATATATGTCTGTCAAGATGCTAACGGATGTCACCCTCTTCAGGATGGCACCTCCAACGCGTTAGGTGTAACGCCCCATATGTAACATGCCTTATTTGTATTCCAACTCTTGCCATTTCCGACACTAAGTTATGATATTTCCTCATTGTCGGGTTTTTGTCTTCGTGTTGTTTTTGTCTTGTCATGCATCTCATATCATGTCATCATGTGCATCGCATTTGCATACGTGTTCGTCTTAGGAATTCGAGCATTTTTCCCGTTGTCCGTTTTGCATTCCGGCGCTCCTATGTCCTCCGGTGTCCCTTTCTACCTCTTTTCGTGTCGGGTGTTAAACGTTCTCGGATTGGACCGAGACATGCCAAGCGGCCTTGGTTTACTACCGGTAGATCGCCTGTCAAGTTTCGTGCCATTTGGACTTCGTTTGATACTCCAACGGTTAACCGAGGAACCGTAAAGGCCTCGTGTGTGTTGCAGCACAACACCTCTCCAAAGTGGCCCAAATCCCACCTAAACCCCCTCCATCATCTCGGTCGTTCAATCACGATCGCGTGGCTGCAAACCGTGCTCAATTTGGAGCCTCCTAGCTCCCTCTACCTATAAATAGGCATCTCCCCTGAAATTTCGGATCAAACCCTAGATCCCTCTCCCCTCCGGGCGGCCGGACGAAAAATC
>NC_057797.1:198879388-198958913 GCF_018294505.1 Triticum aestivum
GGGCCGCTCCGACCGCCCGGGCCTCTAGCGCCCTCGCCGCGCAGCCTGCCTCCTCCTCGCCGGCGTCGGCCTCGCCGCCCCGGTGCCGCACGCACCTCGCCGCGCCCCGGCGCCACCGCATCGCCTCGCCGCCGCCCGACCTCGCCGAGCCGCCGCCTCACCTCGCCGGTCACCTCGTCGCCGTCCTCGTCTACTCCGGTCACCGGCGAGCCCCTCGTCCACTGTCCCGGCGAGCTCTGTCCTCTCCGTCCATCTACAGTGTTTCCGGCAAACCTCGTTTTTCGTGCCGATCCCGATCCAGATCTGGAGAAACCCTAGCCGGGTTGACTTTTTCCCTAAGTCCTAGTATTTTTTTGCATTCTTCATCTCATCATAACTCATCATTCATGGCTCCGTTTTGGGCGTGTAGCATGTCAGATTGTTCGTCTCGATGAGTACTTCATTTCATTCCATTGTACCATGTTCATTTGAGTTCATCTTGATGCCCTAAATACTGTTGCAAGAGTGCTATGCAATGCTAGTTTCAGATTCTTATCAGTAATTGGACATTTGTCATTTTTGCCATGATTGATGTGTGCCTCCTATGATCTTGAGCCCTACATGTGTTTTGAAGTATGTCATGCCATGTTCACAGGGGTGTATGCCATGTATTTTTGTGATCTCTGTGATTACTAGCACAAGCATGCAAAGTAGCTCTCGTAATGTTGCTGATTTCAGGGACTTAGAAATCTTCTAAGTCTTTGCCTTGTTAATATTTTTATGCCATGTATTCTTGTTGCTACAGAGTGATCCATGCCTCTTTTGAGCATGTTCAGTAAGGATCATTTTGAGATTATGTTATGCTATATCCATCGATGTCTTTTTTTGTAATTATGGAGTCCCCTAGCATGACTCAATCGAGCTCTACTTTTGCTATAAAATGTTCCCGACAGATTGTTTACATGTTAAGCAATTTTGCCGAGGTTGTTGTAGTTGATCCATGCATGCTATAAGGTTGTTCTTGCCATGTTTAGCTTCTATGCCATGTCTACTTGCTGGGTGTATACTTAGTTTGTCATGCAATGCCTTATGGTGAGTGCATCGAGCTCGCAAACATGCCTACATGAATCTGTTTTGCCATGTTCCAGTTTTTCTGCTAAGTCTGAATCTGTTAACGGAAGTTGCTATGTTCACATGGTTGCCATTGTATTTTCTTATCCTTTTGGCTTATGGTCAGTAAGCGACTTTTGTTGTATGCTTTGAGTAGCTTCATGCCATGCCTTGCTTTGCCATGATATGTTCTTATAGCATGTTGTTATCATGCTCTAAACATTGCTTCCTGATGTTAAATTCCTGGCATGTTGTTATTTTCACTAAGTCTGTAACCTGATATCTTTTGCACTTTTGCCATGATTGTTTGAACCTGCTATTGTGTGAATTAGCCGTAGCTCAGTGTTCATCTTTTGTCAAGAATCTTGAGTGGATCCCTGCCATGTGCTTTGTTGTTATGTTAGAGTGCAGTAGCTTGTTGTTCTTGATGCATTTAGATGGCCTTGTGCTGTTAATCGTAGCTTTGTGCCATTATTGTTTTGCTTGTCATTTGCAAACCGTGCATCCGATTCTGGTGATCTTTATATCGATTTCGACCAAAATCAACTCATCTTTCCAGTGGAACTCTTGGTTTTCCAAGTTGAGGCTAGGTTCAATCTTTCCTTTCCGAAACATGCATATGCATCGAATATCACATCCCGCATATTATGCCATGTTTTGCATCATGTTGGTTGCGCATTGCACCGTGGTTGATTGTGTCTCCCTTTGCTTGTGTTCTTGCTTTGGGTAGAGCCGGGAGACGAGTACGTGATGGAGGAACCCGTTGAGTACGCTTACGAGGATCAAGCTAACGTCAACTCGGAGAACTTTGCAGGCAAGATGACCATACCCTTGAAATCACTTCTATCTTTGCTTGCTAGATGCTCGCTCTTTTTCTATGCCTATGCTACGATACCTACCACTTTCTTATCATGCCTCCCATATTTCCATGTCAAACCTCTAACCCTCTTTGTCCAAGCAAACCGTTGTTTGGCTATGTTACCGCTTTGCTCAGCCCCTCTTATAGCGTTGCTAGTTGCAGGTGAAGATTGGAGTTTGTTCCTTGTTGGAACATGTTTATTGTTGGGATGTCACTATTATATCTTGTCTATTTTAATGCATCTATACACTTGGTAAAGGGTGGAAGGCTCGGCCTTTTGCCTGGTGTTTTGTTCCACTCTTGCCGCCCTAGTTTCCGTCATACCGGTGTTATGTTCCTTGATTTTGCGTTCCTTACACGGTTGGGTTATAATGGGAACCCCTTGACAGTTCGCCTTGAATAAAACTCCTACAGCAAAGCCCAACCTTGGTTTTACCATTTGCCACCTAGCCTCTTTTCCCTTGGGTTCCGCGGACTCAAGGGTCATCTTTATTTAAACCCCCGGGCCAGTGCTCCTCTGAGTGTTGGTCCAAACTAGAGCCCCTTACAGCACCACCTCGGGAAAACTCGAGGGTTGGTTTTAGTTGTACGGATTTCTTATCCGATGTGCCCTGAGAACGAGATATGTGCAGCTCCTATCGGGATTTATCGGCACATTCGGGTGGTTTTGCTGGACTTGTTTTACCATTGTCGATTTGTCTTGTAACCGAGACTCCGAGTCTGATCGGGTTGTCTTGGGAGAAGGAATATCCCTCGTTCACCGTGAGAGCTTGTGATGGGCTAAGTTGGGACTCCCCTGCAGGGATTTGAACTTTCGAAAGCCGTGCCCGTGTTTATGGGAAGATGGGAATTTGTTAATATCCGGTTGTAGAAAACCTGAAACTTAACTTAATTAAAATGAATCAATAGAGTGTGTGGCCGTGATGGTCTCTTTTCGGCGGAGTCCGGGAAGAGAACACGGTCTCGTGTTATGCTTGAACGTAGGTTGTTCTAGGATCACTTCTTGATCATAGTCCCTCGACCGTGCCTTGCCTTCTATTCTCGCTCTCTTTTGCGTATGTTAGCCACCATATATGCTAGTGCTTGCTGCAGCTCCACCTCATACCTTTTTACCCTATCTATAAGCTTAAATAGTCTTGATCGCGAGGGTGTGAGATTGCTGAGTCCCCCGTGACTCACAGATTATTTCCAAAACCAGATGCAGGGACCGATGATACCATTCCAGGAGATTCGACTGAGCTCAAGTGGGAGTTCGATGAGGACTCTGGACGATACTATGTTTCCTTTCCAGACGATTAGTAGTGGAGCCCAGTTGGGACGATCGGGGACATTATGCTTTTGGGGTTGTCTTTATTTTGGTTCCATAATCGGACCTTGTTTGTATCTGGATGAATGTAGTGAGATATATTTATGCTATTGTGTGACGTGGCGATTGTAAGTCAACTATGTACCTCTTTCCTTATTCAGTACATGGGATGTGTAAAGATTACCCCTCTTGCGACATTGCCTACAATGCGGTTATGCCTCTAAGTCGTGCCCCGACATGTTGGATATATAGCCGCATCGTGGGTGTTACATCGATGCTCTTTAATGGTGAAAGGCTTGATCAGTTTATGCCGAGCAGAGATATAAGGCAGGGAGATCCGATATCCCCTTATCTCTTCTTAATTGCAGTGGAGGGCCTTTCGTGCCTCCTGAAAACCAGTTCTTTGTCATCAAATATTGTGGGATTAAAGGTGGCACTCATGGCCCCGGCCGTTAACCACCTTCTTTTCGCAGATGACATCCTGCTCCTTTTTAAGTCAGGGAATGAGGGGGCAGTAGTGGTGTCAAACCTACTGGAAACATATTGTTTGGCATCAGGACAGAGGATAAATCATGATAAGTCTTCGATTTTTTTCAGTAGATGATGCCCGCAAGCGGTGAGAGATGATATGAAGAATGTTCTAAATGTGCACAACGAATCTCTTAGTGACCGGTACCTGGGAATGCCAACAGAGGTTGGTCACTCGAAGAACGGAACCTTCAAATATTTGTGGGATCGAGTCTGGGAAAAGGTGAGAGGATGGATGGAAAAACTGTTATCTTCGGCAGGGAAAGAGGTACTGATCAAGGCAGTGGCCCAAGCAATACCAGTATACTCAATGGCATGCTTTCAGCTTCCTCGGGGACTATGTGAAAGTGTTACTTCACTAATCAGACAATTCTGGTGGGGAAGCAAACAAGGAAAATGGAAGCCCAGTTGGCTGGCGTGGGACGTGATGACCCTACCTAAGCACCTCGGAGGACTTGGCTTTTGGGATATGGAGCTCTTTAACTTGGTCCTTCTAGCTCGGCAGTCCTGGTGTATGTTGCAAAACCCCCTGTCTCTGAGCGCGAGGATTTTGAAAGCAGTATACCATCCCGACACAGATATTTTTGGTGCAACTTTGGGATCGCACCCCTCACAGATATGGCGCGCTATCTTAGACGGAAGAGACATCATGGTTCAGGGTCTGGTGCGTAGAATCGGAGACGGCAAGACAACACAAATATGGGAGGAGAATTGGCTGCCGAGACCATGTATGAAAAGGCCGATCACATCTCTAGTTCCTGATCCTCCGACAAGAGTGGCCGAGTTGATAGACCACACTACATCATCCTGGAATGAGGAATTGGTCCGTTCGGTGTTCATACCGATAGATGCGACAGCCATATTATAGATACCTCTCTGCACACGACAGACGGATGATTTTTGGGCCTAGTCGGAGGATCGCAAGGGCATTTTTACAGTTCGTTGTACCGGATGCTTCAGCAAACAAAGCTCAGTAGGGAGGCATGGCTTTATGAGCAAGGGGCCTCTTATGAATCCCTGGGCGACCAAGGTTGGTCCGGGTTGTGGTGTATCAGAGTCCCTTCAAAGCTTAAATTCTTCTTATGGAGGCTTGTCAAGCACTCAATCCCTACGACCGCTCTCCTCCATCACCGGAACATGGCAACGACCAGAGCTTGTTGTCTCTGCGGGGCTGTCCATACTTGGCGCCATGCTCTGGTGGACTGCACGGTCTTGATGTCTACTACACAACCTTCTTCTTGTAGACGTTGTTGGGCCTCCAAGTGCAGCGGTTTGTAGGACAGTAGCAAATTTCCCTCAAGTGGATGACCTAAGGTTTATCAATCCGTAGGAGGCGTAGGATGAAGATGGTCTCTCTCAAGCAAGCCTGCAACCAAATTACAAAGAGTCTCTTGTGTCCCCAACACACCCAATACAATGGTAAATTGTATAGGTGCACTAGTTCGGCGAAGAGATGGTGATACAAGTGGTATATGGATGGTAGATAATAGTTTTTGTAATCTGAAAATATAAAAACAACAAGGTAACGAATGATAAAAGAGAGCGTAAACGGTATTGCAATGCATTGAAACAAGGCCTAGGGTTCATACTTTCACTAGTGCAAGTCCTCTCAACAATAATTGTTGGAAATATGCCCTGGAGGCAATAATAAAACGATTATTATTATATCTCCTTGTTCATGGTAATTGTCTATTGTTCATGCTATAATTGTGTTATCCGGAAATCGTAATACATGTGTGAATACATAGACCACAACATGTCCCTAGTGAGCCTCTAGTTAACTAGCTCATTGATCAATAGATAGTCATGGTTTCCTGACTATGGACATTGGATGTCATTGATAACGGGATCACATCATTAGGAGAATGATGTGATGGACAAGACCCAATCCTAAGCATAGCTCAAGATCGTGTAGTTCGTTTGCTAGAGCTTTTCCAATGTCAAGTATCATTTCCTTAGACCATGAGATCGTGTAACTCCCGGATGCCGTAGGAGTGCTTTGGGTGTACCAAACGTCACAACATAACTGGGTGACTATAAAGGTATACTACAGGTATCCCTGAAAGTATCTGTTGGGTTGACACGGATCGAGACTGGGATTTGTCATTCCGTATGACGGAGAGGTATCTCTGGGCCCACTCGGTAATGCATCATCATAATGAGCTCAATGTGACCAAGTGTTTGGTCACGAGATCATGCATTACAGTACGAGTAAAGTGACTTGCCGGTAACGAGATTGAACGAGGTATTGGGATACCGACGATCGAATCTCGGGCAAGTAACGTACCGATTGACAAAGGGAATTGAATACGGGATTGATTGAATCCTCGACATCGTGGTTCATCCGATGAGATCATCGTGGAACATGTGGGAGCCAACATGGGTATCTAGATCCCGCTGTTGGTTATTGACTGGAGAGTCGTCTCGGTCATGTCTGCTTGTCTCCCGAACCCGTAGGGTCTACACACTTAAGGTTCGGTGACGCTAGGGTTGTAAAGATATTAGTATGCGGTTACCCAAAAGTTGTTCGGAGTCCCGGATGAGATCCCGGACGTCACTAGGAGTTCCGGAATGGTCTGGAGGTGAAGATTTATATATAGCAAGTCCAGTTTCGGCCATCGGGAAAGTTTCGGGGGTAATCGGTACTGTACCGGGACCACCGGAAGGGTCCCGGGGGTCCACCGGGTGGGGCCACCTATCCCGGAGGGCCCCATGGGCTGAAGTGGGAGGGGAACCAGCCCCTGGTAGGCTGGTGCGCCCCCATGGGCCTCCCCCTGCGCCTAGGGTTGGAAACCCTAGGGGTGGGGGCGCCCCACCTGACTTGGGGGGCAAGTCCCCCCCCTTGGCCCCCCCTTGGAGATTGGATCTCCTAGGGCCGGCGCCCCCCTAGGGGCCCTATATATAGTGGGGGGAGGGAGGGTAGCTGCACCCAAGTCCCTGGCGCCTCCCTCTCCCCTCGTAACACCTCTCCCTCTCGTTGGAGCTTGGCGAAGCCCTGCCGAGATCACCGCTGCTTCCACCGCCACGCCGTCGTGCTGCTGGATCTCCATCAACCTCTCCTTCCCCTTGCTGGATCAAGTAGGAGGAGACGTCTTCCCAACCGTACGTGTGTTGAACGCGGAGGTGTCATCCGTTCGGCGCTTGGTCATCGGTGATTTGGATCACGACGAGTACGACTCCATCAACCCCGTTCTCTTGAACGCTTCCGCTCGTGATCTACAAGGGTATGTAGATGCACTCCCCTCTCCCTCGTCGCTAGATGACTCCATAGATTGATCTTGGTGATGCGTAGAAAATTTTAAAATTCTGCTACGTTCCCCAACAGTGGTATCAGAGCTAGGTCTATGCGTAGTTTCTATGCACGAGTAGAACACAAGTTGTTGTGGGCGTCGATTTTGTCAATTTGCTTGCCGTTACTAGTCTTATCTTGATTCGGCGGCATCGTGGGATGAAGCGGCCCGGACCGACCTTACACGTACGCTTACGTGAGACTGGTTCCACGGACTGACATGCACTAGTTGCATAAGGTGGCTAGCGGGTGTCTGTCTCTCCCACTTTAGTCGGATCGGATTCGATGAAAAGGGTCCTTATGAAGGGTAAATAGAAATTGGCATATCACGTTGTGGTTTTGGCGTAGGTAAGAAACGTTCTTGCTAGAAACCTATAGAAGCCACGTAAAAAAAACTTGCAACAACAATTAGAGGATGTCTAACTTGTTTTTGCAGCATGTGCCATGTGATGTGATATGGCCAAAAGGATGTGATGAATGATATATGTGATGTATGAGATTGATCATGTTCTTGTAATAGGAATCACGACTTGCATGTCGATGAGTATGACAACCGGCAGGAGCCATAGGAGTTGTCTTAATTTATTTATGACCTGCGTGTCAACATAAACATCATGTATTTACTTTACTTTATTGCTAAAGCGTTAGCCATAGTAGTAGAAGTAATAGATGACGAGACAACTTCATGAAGACACGATGATGGAGATCATGATGATGGAGATCATGGTGTCATGCCGGTGACGATGATGATCATGGCGCCCCGAAGATGGAGATCAAAAGGAGCAAAATGATATTGGCCATATCATGTCACTATTTGATTGCATGTGATGTTTATAATGTTTTACATCTTATTTCCTTAGAACGACGGTAGCTTAAATAAGATAATCCCTCACATAATTTCAAGAATGTGTTCCCCCTAACTGTGCACCGTTGCGAAGGTTCGTTGTTTCGAAGCACCACGTGATGATCGGGTGTGATAGATTCTAATGTTCGAATACAACGGGTGTAAGCCAGATTTACACAAGCAATACACTTAGGTTGACTTGACAAGCCTAGCATGTACAAACATGGCCTCAGAACACGGAAGACCGAAAGGTCGAACATGAGTCATATAGAAGATACGATCAACATGAAGATGTTCACCGATGATGACTAGTCCGTCTCACGTGATGATCGGACACGGCCTAGTTGACTCGGATCATGTATCACTTAGATGACTAGAGGGATGTCTGTCTGAGTGGGAGTTCATTAAATAATTTGATTAGATGAACTTAATTATCATGAACTTAGTCTAAAAACCTTTGCAAAATGTCTTGTAGATCAAATGGCCAACGCTCATGTCAACCTCAACTTCAACGCGTTCCTAGAGAAAACCAAGCTGAAAGATGATGGCAGCAACTATACGGACTGGGTCCAGAACTTGAGGATCATCCTCATAGCTGCCAGGAAAGCATATGTCCTAGAAGCACCACTATGTGAAGCACCCATCCCAGAGAACCAAGACGTTATGAACGCTTGGCAGTCGCGTGTTGATGATTACTCCCTCGTTCAGTGCGGCATGCTTTACAGCTTAGAACCGGGGCTCCAAAAGCGTTTTGAGCAACACGGAGCATATGAGATGTTCGAAGAGCTGAAAATGGTTTTCCAAGCTCATGCCCGGGTCGAGAGATATGAAGTCTCCGACAAGTTCTATAGTTGTAAGATGGAGGAAAATAGTTCTGTCAGTGAGCACATACTCAAAATGTTTGGGTTGCACAACCGCTTGTCCCAGCTGGACATTAACCTCCCGGACGAGGCGGTCATTGACAGAATCCTTCAGTCGCTCCCACCTAGCTACAAGAGCTTTGTGATGAACTACAATATGCAGGGGATGGTGAAAACTATTCCTGAAGTATTTTCAATGCTGAAATCAGCGGAGGTGGAAATCAAAAAGGAACATCAAGTGTTGATGGTCAATAAAACCACTAGTTTCAAGAAAGTCAAGGGTAAGAAGAACTTCAAGAAGGACGGCAAGGGAGTTGCTGCGGCTAGTAAATCAGTTGCCAGGAAGAAGTCAAAGAATGGACCCAAACCTGAGACTGAGTGCTTTTATTGCAAGGGAAAGGGACACTGGAAGCGTAACTGCCCCAAATACTTAGCGGATAAGAAGGCCGGCAACACTAAAGGTATATGTGATATACATGTAACTGATGTGTACCTTACCAGTACTCGTAGTAGCTCTACTCAAAACAGGAGCTGCGGAATAAGAGGAGACTGGCGAAGGACGAGGTGACGATGCGCTTCGGGAATGGTTCGAAGGTCGATGTGATCGCCGTCGGCACGCTACCTCTATATTTACCTACGTGATTAGTTTTAAACCTCAATAATTGTTATTTAGTGCCAGCTTTGAGCATGAACATTGTATCTGGATCTCGTTTAATGTGAGATGGCTACTCATTTAAATCCGAATATAATGATTGTTCTATTTATATGAGAGATGTGTTTTATGGTCATGCCCCGCTGGTCAATGGTTTATTCTTAATGAATCTCGAACGTGATGTTACACATATTCATAGTGTGAATACCAAAAGATGTAAGATTGATAATGATAGTCCCACATATATGTGGCACTGCCGCCTTGGTCACATCGGTGTCAAACGCATGAAGAAGCTCCATACAGATGGACTTTTGGAGTCTCTTGATTTCGAATCATTTGACACGTGCGAACCATGCCTCATGGGTAAAATGACCAAGACTCCGTTCTCCGGAACAATGGAGCGAGCAACCAACTTATTGGAAATTATACATACTGATGTGTGCGGTCCAATGAGCGTTGAGGCTCGCGGTGGCTATCGTTATGTTCTCACTCTCACTGATGACTTAAGTAGATATGGGTATGTCTATTTGATGAAACACAAGTCTGAGACCTTTGGAAAGTTCAAGGAATTTCAGAATGAGGTAGAGAATCAACGTGACCGAAAGATAAAATTCTTACGATCAGATCGTGGGGGAGAATATTTAAGTCACGAATTTGGTACGCACTTAAGGAAATGTGGAATCGTTTCACAACTCACGCCGCCTGGAACACCTCAGCGTAATGGTGTGTCCGAACGTCGTAATCGCACTCTATTGGATATGGTGCGATCTATGATGTCACTCACTGATTTACCGCTATAATTTTGGGGATACGCTCTAGAGACAGCTACATTCACTTTAAATAGGGCACAATCTAAATCTGTTGAGACGACACCGTATGAATTATGGTTTGGGAAGAAACCTAAGTTGTCCTTTCTAAAAGTTTGGGGAGGCGATGCTTATGTCAAGAAACTTCAACCTGAAAAGCTCGAACCCAAGTCAGAAAAATGCGTCTTCATAGGATACCCTAAGGAAACCATTGGGTATACCTTCTACCTCAGATCCGAAGGCAAGATCTTTGTTTCCAAGAACGGGTCCTTTCTGGAGAAAGAGTTTCTCTCGAGAGAAGTAAGTGGGAGGAAAGTAGAACTCGATGAAGTACTGCCTCTTGAACCGGAAAGTAGCGCAGCTCAGGAAGATGTTCCTGTGGTGTGTGCACCGACTAGAGAGGAAGTTAATGATAATGATCAAGGTACTTCAGATCAAGTTGCTACTGAACTTCGAAGGTCCACAAGGACACGTTCCACACCAGAATGGTATGGCAACCCTATCCTGGAAATCATGTTGTTAGACAACGGTGAACCTTCGAACTATGAAGAAGCAATGGCGGGCCCAGATTCCAACAAATGGCTTGAAGCCATGCAATCCGAGATAGGATCCATGTATGAAAACAAAGTATGGACTTTGACAGACTTGCCCGATGATCGGCAAGCGATAGAGAATAAATGGTTCTTCAAGAAGAAGACGGACGCGGATGGTAATGTTACCATCTATAAGGCTCGACTTGTCGCTAAGGGTTATTGACAAGTTCAAGGGGTTGACTACGATGAGACCTTCTCACCCGTAGCGAAGCTGAAGTCCGTCCGAATCATGTTAGCAATTGCCGCATACTATGATTATGAGATATGGCAAATGGACGTCAAAACGGCATTCCTTAACGGCTTTCTTAAGGAAGAATTGTATATGATGCAGCCGGAAGGTTTTGTCGATCCTAAGAATGCTAACAAGGTATGCAAGCTCCAGCGCTCCATCTATGGGTTGGTGCAAGCATCTCGCAGTTGGAACATTCGCTTTAATGAAATGATCAAAGCATTTGGGTTTATGCAGACTTATGGAGAAACCTGAGTTTACAAGAAAGTGAGTGGGATCTCTGTAGCATTTCTCATATTATATGTGGATGACATACTTTTGATGGGAAATGATATAGAACTTTTGGACAGTATTAAGGCCTACTTGAATAAGTGTTTTTCAATGAAGGACCTTGGAGAAGCTGCTTACATATTAGGCATCAAGATCTATAGAGATAGATCGAGACGCCTCATAGGTCTTTCACAAAGCACATACCTTGATAAGATATTGAAGAAGTTCAATATGGATCAGTCCAAGAAGGGGTTCTTGCCTGTGTTTGCAAGGTGTGAAATTGAGCTCAGCTCAATGTCTGACCACGGCAGAAGATAGAGAAAAGATGAGTGTCGTCCCCTATGCCTCATCCATAGGGTCTATCATGTATGCCATGCTGTGTACCAGACCTGATGTAAACCTTGCTGTGAGTTTGGTAGGAAGGTACCAAAGTAACCCCGGCATGGAACACTAGATAGTGCTCAAGAACATCCTGAAGTATCTGAAAAGGACTAAGGATATGTTTCTCGTATATGGAGGTGACGAGGAGCTCGTCATAAAGGGTTACGTCGACGCTAGCTTCGACACAGATCTGGATGACTCTAAGTCACAAACCGGATACGTGTATATTTTGAATGGTGGGGCAGTTAGCTGGTGCAGTTGCAAGCAAAGCGTCGTGGCGGGATCTACATGTGAAGCGGAGTACATGGCAGCCTCGGAGGCAGCACATGAAGCAATCTGGATGAAGGAGTTCATCACCAACCTAGGAGTCATACCCAATGCGTCGGGGCCGATCACTCTCTTCTGTGACAACACTGGAGCTATTGCCCTTGCCAAGGAGCCCAGGTTTCACAAGAAGACCAGGCACATCAAGCGTCGCTTCAACTCCATTCGTGAAAATGTTCAAGATGGAGACATAGATATTTGCAAAGTACATACGAATCTGAATGTCGCAGATCCGTTGACTAAACCTCTTCCGTGAGCAAAACATGATCAACACCAGAACTCTATGGGGGTTCGATTCATCACAATATAACTAGATTATTGACCCTAGTGCAAGTGGGAGACTGTTGGAAATATGCCCTAGAGGCAATAATAAAATGGTTATTATTATATTTCCTTGTTCATGGTAATTGTCTATTGTTCATGCTATAATTGTGTTATCTGGAAATCGTAATACATGTGTGAATACATAGACCACAACATGTCCCTAGTGAGCCTCTAGTTAACTAGCTCGTTGATCAATAGATAGTCATGGTTTCCTGACTATGGACATTGGATGTCATTGATAACGGGATCACATCATTAGGAGAATGATGTGATGGGCAAGACCCAATCCTAAGCATAGCTCAAGATCGTGTAGTTCATTTGCTAGAGCTTTTCCAATGTCAAGTATCATTACCTTAGACCATGAGATCGTGTAACTCCCAGATGCCGTAGGAGTGCTTTGGGTGTACAAAACGTCACAACGTAACTGGGTGACTATAAAGGTATACTACAGGTATCCCCGGAAGTATCTGTTGGGTTGACACGGATCGAGACTGGGATTTGTCACTCCGTATGACGGAGAGGTATCTCTGGGCCCACTCGGTAATGCATCATCATATTGAGCTCAATGTGACCAAGTGTTTGGTCACGGGATCATGCATTATGGTACGAGTAAAGTGACTTCCTGGTAACGAGATTGAATGAGGTATTGGGATACTGACGATCGAATCTCGGGCAAGTAACGTACCGATTGACAAAGGGAATTGAATACGGGATTGATTGAATCCTCGACATCGGGGTTCATCCGATGAGATCATCGTGGAACATGTGGGAGCCAACATGGGTATCCAGATCCCGGTGTTGGTTATTGACCGGAGAGTCGTCTCGGTCATGTCTGCTTGCCTCCCGAACCCGTAGGGTGTACACACTTAAGGTCGGTGACGCTAGGGTTGTAAAGATATTAGTATGCGGTAACCCGAAAGTTGTTCGGAGTCCCGAATGAGATCGCAGACGTCACGAGGAGTTCTGGAATGGTTCGGAGGTAAAGATTTTATATATAGGAAGTCCAGTTTCGGCCATCGGGAAAGTTTCGGGGGTAATCAGTATTGTACCGGGACCACCGAAAGGGTCCCGGGGGTCCACCGGGTGGGGCCACCTATCCCGGAGGGCCCCATGGGCGGAAGTGGGAGGGGAACCAGCCCCTGGTGGGCTGGTGCGCCCCCATGGGCCTCCCCCTATGCCTAGGGTTGGAAACCCTAGGGGTGGGGGGCGCCCCACCTGACTTGGGGGGCAAGTCTCCCTCTTGGCCGCCACCCCCCCCTTGGAGATTGGATCTCCTAGGGTTGGCGCCCCCCTAGGGGCCCTATATATAGTGGGGGGAAGGGAGGGCAGCCGCACCCAAGTCCCTGGCGCCTCCCTCTCCCCTCGTAACACCTCTCCCTCTCGTTGGAGCTTGGCGAAGCCCTTCCGAGATCACCGCTGCTTCCACCACCACGCCGTCGTGCTGCTGGATCTCCATCAACCTCTACTTCCCCTTGCTGGATCAAGTAGGAGGAGACGTCTTCCCAACCGTACGTGTATTGAATGCGGAGGTGTCGTGCGTTTGGCGCTTGGTCATCGATGATTTGGATCATGACGAGTACGACTCCATCAACCCCGTTCTCTTGAACGCTTCCGCTCGCGATCTACAAGGGTATGTAGATGCACTCCCCTCTCCCTCGTCGCTAGATGACTCCATAGATTGATCTTGGTGATGCGTAGAAAATTTTAAAATTCTTCTATGTTCCCCAACAATAATAAAATAATTGGATCATATAACTATCCCTCAACATGCAACAAAGAGTCACTCCAAAGTCACTAATAGCGGAGAACAAACGAAGAGATTATGGTAGGGTACGAAACCACCTCAAAGTTATTCTTTCCAATCAATCCGTTGGGCTATTCCTATAAGTGTCACAAACAGCCGTAGGGTTCGTACTAGAATAACACCTTAAGACACAAATCAACCAAAACCCTAATGTCACCTAGATACCCCAATGTCACCTCAAGTATCCGTGGGTATGATTATACGATATGCATCACACAATCTCAGATTCGTCTATTCAACCAACACATAGAACCTCAAAGAGTGCCCCAAAGTTTCTACCGGAGAATCACGACGAAAACGTGTGCCAACCCCTATGCATAGGTTCATGGGCGGAACCCGCAAGTTGATCACCAAAACATACATCAAGTGAATCACGTGATATCCCATTGTCACCACAGATACACACGGCAAGACATACATCAAGTGTTCTCAAATCTTTAAAGACTCAATCCGATAAGATAACTTCAAAGGGGAAACTCAGTCCATTACAAGAGAGTAGAGGGGGGAAGAAACATCATAGGATCCAAATATAATAGCAAAGCTCGTGATACATCAAGATCGTATCACCTCAAGAACACGAGAGAGAGAGAGATCAAACACATAGCTACTGGTACATACCCTCAGCCCCGAGGGAGAACTACTCCCTCCTCATCATGGAGAGCACCAGGATGATGAAGATGGCCACCGGAGAGGGATTCCCCCTCCGGCAGGGTGCCGAAACGGGTCTAGATTGGTTTTCGGTGGCTACGGAGGCTTCTGGCGGCGGAACTCCCGATCTATTGTGCTCCCCGATCGTTTTAGGGTATATGGAGATATATAGGCGGAAGAAGTACGTCAGGGGGGCCACGAGGGGCCCACGAGGGTGGAGGGCATGCCCAAGGGGGGTGGGCGCGCCCCCCTACCTCGTGGCTTCCTCAAAGCTCCCTTGATGTGGACTCCAAGTCTCCCGGGTTGCTTTCCTTCCAAAAATAAGTTTCATGAAGTTTCAGGTCAATTGGACTCCGTTTGATTTTCCTTTTCTTCGAAACCCTAAAATAGGCAAAAAAACAGAAACTGGCACTGGGCTCTGGGTTAATAGGTTAGTCCCAAAAATAATTAAAAGTGTATAATAAAGCCCATAAACATCCAAAACAGAAGATAATATAGCATGGAGCAATCAAAAATTATAGATACGTTGGAGACGTATCAGCATCCCCAAGCTTAATTCCTGCTAGTCCTCGAGTAGGTAAATGATAAAAACATAATTTTTGATGCAGAGTGCTACTTGGCATAATTTCACTGTAATTCTTCTTAATTGTGGCATGAATATTCAGATCCGAAAGATTCAAGATAAACGTTCATATTGACACAAAAATAATAATACTTCAAGCATACCAACTAAGCAATTATGCCTTCTCAAAATAACATGGCCAAAGAAAGTTCATCCCTACAAAATCATATAGTTTAGTCATGCTCCATTTTCATCACACGAGAATGCTCTCATCATGCACAACCCCGATGACAAGCCAAGCAATTGTTTCATACTTTAGTAATCTCAAACCTATAAACTTTCACGCAATACATGAGCGCGAGCCATGGACATTGCACTTTGGGTGGAATAGAATAATGAGGGGGTTATGTGCAGAAGACAAAAAGGAGAAAGTCTCACATCAACGAGGCTAATCAATGAGCTATGGAGATGCCCACCGATTAATGTTAATGCAAGGAGTAGGGATTGCCATGCAACAAATGCACTAGAGCTATAAATGTATGAAAGCTCAACAAAAGAAACTAAGTGGGTGTGCATCCAACTTGCTTGCTCACGAAGACCTAGGGCACTTGAGGAGGCCCATTGTTGTAATATACAAGCCAAGTTCTATAATGAAAAATTCCCACTAGTATATGGAAGTGACAAAACAAGAGACTCTCTATCAAGAAGATTATGGTGCTACTTTGAAGCACAAGTGTGGCAAAGGATAGTAGCATTGTCCCTTCTCTCTTTTTCTCTCATTTTTTGGGCCTTCTCTCTTTTTTATGGCCTTTCTCTTCTTCTTTTTTTTGGTCCTTCTCTTTTTTATTCCTCACTTGGTACAATGCTCTAGAAAATGATGATCATCACACTTCTATTTATTTACAACTCGATACTAGAACAAGATATGACTCTATATGAATGCCTTCGGTGGTGTACCGGGATTGCGATGATGCATGAGTACATGTATGAAAGAATTATGAGAGGTGGCTTTGCCCCAAATACGATGTCAACTACATGATCAAGCAAAGCAATATGACAATGATGAAGCGTGTCATAATAAATGGAATGGTGGAAAGTTGCATGGCAATATATCTCGGAATGGCTATGGAAATGCCATAATAGGTAGGTATGGTGGCTGTTTTGAGGAAGATATAAGGAGGTTTATGTGTGATAGAGCGTATCATATCATGGGGTTTGGATGCACCGGCGAAGTTTGCACCAACTCTCAATGTGAGAAAGGGCAATGCACGGTACCGAAGAGGCTAGCAATGATGGAAGGGTGAGAGTGCGTATAATCCATGGACTCAACATTAGTCATAAAGAACTCACATACTTATTGCAAAAATCTACAAGTCATCAAAAACCTCGGCACTACGCGCATGCTCCTAGGGGAATAGATTGGTAGGAAAAGACCATCGCTCGTCCCCGACCGCCACTCATAAGGAAGACAATCAAATAACACCTCATGTTTCAAATTTGTTACACAATGTTTACCATACGTGCATGCTAAGGGACTTGCAAACTTCAACACAAGTATTCCTCAAATTCACAACTACCCAACTAGCACGACTTTGATATTATTACCTCCATATCTCAAAACAATCATCAAGCATGAAACTTCTCTTAGTATTCAATGCACTTATATGAAAGTTTATATTATTCTTGGATGCCTAGCATATTAGGATTATTTAAGAAAATTACCATGCTATTTAAGACTCTCAAAATAATCTAAGTGAAGTTTCTTACAACCATGCTCTAAAATATATAAGTGAAGTACTAGAGCAAATGACAAACTACTCTGAAAGATATAAGTGAAGCTCAATGAGTAGTCGAATAATTATGCAACTATGTGAAGACTCTCTAACATTTAATAATTTCAGATCTTGGTATTTTATTCAAACAGCAATCAAAGCAAAAGAAAATGAAATGACGCTCCAAGAAAAACACATATCATGTGGTAAATAAAAATATAGCTCCAAGTAAAGTTACCGATGAACGAAGACGAAAGAGGGGATGCCTTCCGGGGCATCCCCAAGCTTAGGCTCTTGGATTTCCTTCAATATTACCTTGGGGGTGCCTTGGGCATCCCCAATCTTAGGCTCTTGCCACTCCTTATTCCATAGTCCATCGAATCTTTACCCATAACTTGAAAACTTCACAACACAAAACTTAACAGAAAACTCGTAAGCTCCGTTAGTATAAGAAAGCAAATCACCATCATAAGGTACTGTAATGGACTCATTATAAATTCATATTGGTGTAATATATACTGTATTACAACTTCTCTATGGTTCATACACTCCGATACTACTCATAGATTCATCAAAATAAGCAAACAACACAATGAAAACAGAATCTGTCAAAAACAGAACAGTCTGTAGTAATCTGGATCAAACGTATACTTCTGGAACTCATAAATTCTCAAATAAATTTCTGGACGTGAGTAATTTATCTATTAATCATATGAAAAAAGAATTAACTAAATATCACTCTCCAATAAAAAATGGCAGAAATTCTTGTGAGCGCTAAAGTTTCTATTTTTTACAGCATGATCAACAAGACTTTCCCCAAGTCTTCCCAAAGGTTATACTTGGCACAAACACTAATTAAAAGCATAAAACCACATCTAAACAGAGGCTAGATGAATTATTTATTACTAAACAGGATCAAAAAGCAAGGAACAAAAATAAAGTTGGGTTGCCTCCCAACAAGCACTATCGTTTAACGCCCCTAGCTAGGCATGATGATTTCAACGATGCTCACATAAAAGATAAGAATTGTAACATAAAGAGAGCATCTTGAAGAATATGACTAGCACATTTAAGTCTAACCCACTTCCTATGCATAGGGATTTTGTGAGCAAACAACTTATGGGAACAATAATCAACTATCATAGGAGGGTAAAACAAGCATAACTTTAAAACTTTAAGCACATAGAGAGGGAACTTGATATTATTGCAATTCCTACAAGCATATGTTCCTCCCTCATAATAATTTTCAGTAGCATCATGAATGAATTCAACAATATAACCAGCACCTAAAGCATTATTTTCATGATCTACAAGCATAGAAATTTTATTACTCTCCACATAATCAAATTTCTTCTCATGAATAATAGTAGGAGCAAACTCAACAAAATAACTATCATGTGATTGAAAATTAAGATCAAGATGACAAGTTTCATGGTTATCATTATTCTTTAAAGCATACGTGTCATCACAATAATCATCATAGATAGGAGGCATGCTTTCATCATAGTAAATTTGCTCATCAAAGCTTGGGGGACAAAAAATATCATCTTCATCAAACATAGCTTCCCCAAGCTTGTGGCTTTGCATATCATTAGCATCATGGATATTCAAGGAATTCATACTAACAACATTGCAATCATGCTCATCATTGAAATATTTAGTACCAAACATTTTAATGCATTCTTCTTCTAACACTTTGGCACAATTTTCCTTTCCATCATATTCATGAAAGATATTAAAAAGATGAAGCGTATGAGGCAAACTTAATTCCATTTTTTTGTAATTTTCTTTTATAAACTAAACTAGTGATAAAACAAGAAACTAAATGACTCGATTGCAAGATCTAAAGATATACCTTCAAGCGCTAACCTCCCCGGCAACGGCGCCAGAAAAGAGCTTGATGTCTACTACACAACCTTCTTCTTGTAGACGTTGTTGGGCCTCCAAGTGCAGAGGTTTGTAGGACAGTAGCAAATTTCCCTCAAGTTGATGACCTAAGGTTTATCAATCTGTGGGAGGCATAGGATGAAGATGGTCTCTCTCAAGCAACCCTGCAACCAAATAACAAAGAGTCTCTTGTGTCCCCAACACACCTGTCGGTGTCAAAACCGGCGGATCTCGGGTAGGGGGTCCCGAACTGTGCGTCTAAGGCGGATGGTAACAGGAGGCAGGGGACATGATGTTTTATCCAGGTTCGGGCCCTCTTGATGGAGGTAAAACCCTACGTCCTGCTTGATTAATATCGATGATATGGGTAGTACAAGAGTAGATCTACCATGAGATCAGAGAGGCTAAACCCTAGAAGCTAGCCTATGGTATGATTTTATGTTGTCCTATGGACTAAAACCCTCCGGTTTATATAGACACTAGAAAGGGCTAGGGTTACACAAGGTCGGTTACAAAGTAGGAGATATACATATCCGTATTGCCTAGCTTGCCTTCCACGCTAAGTAGAGTCCCATCCGGACACGAGACGAAGTCTTCAATCTTGTATCTTCATAGTCTAACAGTCCGGCCGAAGGATATAGTCCGGCTGTCCGGAGACCCCCTAATCCAGGACTCCCTCAGTAGCCCCTGAACCAGGCTTCAATGACGATGAGTCCGGCGCGCAGTGTTGTCTTCGGCATTGCAAGGCGGGTTCCTCCTCCGAACACATCACAGAAGAATTTTAATACAAGGATAGTGTCCGACCCTGCAAAATAAGTTCCACATACCACCGTAGAGAGAACAATATTTCCACAAATCTTAATCTGCTGACACGTTTTGGCAACATGACATCATGCCATGGCTCGGTGATTATTCGAATCGTTTTTCTTTAACCAGCTCCACACATAACGCGAGGCGGTTTCTTGACACGTCTTGTCAAAGCAGAGATCGTGTTCCCCTAATTACGGGATTCTCATCAATACGGTCGTGGGTAACCCAACCGTGTCTAGGACTCCTAGATTATAGGCAAGTCCCAAACGGCTACGGAGAGGACGCTTGATATTCACCCTCTTTATAAAGGGACAAGGCTTTTACTTTTTTCCCTCCCGTGCTCAATCGAATCCTTCCCCCGCCTCGAGTTCTAACACCCAAAGCCCAGGTCAGGTGCTTCGGACCTTCAATCATGTCCGGATCTAGCCTTCAAGGCCGGTGGATGCCCTCCTCCGTTACGGAAGAGGATATCAAGAAGTTGAGGGAGGCCAGATACCTGACCGCCGAAATTTCGCATAGGCTGCCCACCCGAGGGCAGGTCATCCCTACTCCCGAACCCGACGAGAGCGTCGTGTTCGTCTCCCACTTCCTCCGAGGTCTAGGCCTCACTCTGGATCCCTTCGTTAGGGGTTTGATGTTCTATTACGGGCTAGATTTCCATGATCTAGCCCCGGACTCCTTTCTCCACATCTCGGCATTTATTGTCGTATGTGAGGCCTTCCTCCGCATTACCCCTCACTTCGGCCTGTGGCTCAAGACCTTTGACGTGAAGCCGAAGATGGTCGAGGGGCAGCATGTAGCGTGCGGAGGCGCATTAATAAGCAAGATCGCTGGAGCTCCATGGCCAAAGGGTTCCTTTCCAGAGGTGTCCGGATTATGGCAACGGGAGTGGTTTTACATCACAGCTCCCAGAAGTGCCAAGTGGGCGGCTGCCCCTGCTTTCCGCTCGGGCCCTCCACCACAACTGATGCCATGGATTAGCAGAGGGCTGAGCTGGGGTCCAGCCAAGGACGTGCCTGTACTGCAGAGCCGCATTCAAGATCTCTTCAAAGGAGATTTTAGTCTGGTTATGGTGGTGCAAGTCATGTTGGTTCGACGAATCCAGCCATGCAAACGCCGGCCCCTCCGCATGTGGGAGTTCAACCCAGAAGGACCGCGCACTATTCAGAATTTCCTTGGCCTGACGCACGAGGAGATGTATAAATCATTCTTCGGACCCCAAATAGAGTGTCCGGACACTACCGAGGACGTGGGCCTGAGCAGCAACCGTACCGCCGACCAAGTAAGTAATCCTCTAGCCGAACACACCGTCTTTCATTTATCATGACGTCATTCTGAGAAATTGCTCTTTGACCAGGACTGGCTAACAAAGGCAAAGATGATTCGGTGTTTGCCCCCCTTCCTAAGGGTTTGGAAAATCCGGTACTGGAAAAGATGCTCGAGCTAGCACCTTGCCCGGAGCCCTCAAAGGAAGATAAAGGGGGGAATAAAGAGGGCGAAAGCGGGCCTCCACCGCTACCTATTCCGACCGAGGGAACGGGCGCCTCCGTGAGGGAGGATAACCAAGGGGAGGAATCTGACATTCTCTCACCTCGGGGAAGGAAGAGGACTACCTCTGAAGATCCGGAAACCAAGGTTTCCAAACGGGAGAAGAAATCTCCACCAGAGGGTCCTGGCTTGGAGGGTGCTCTTGCCGCACAAAGTCCGCGCGGGGATCTGCCCTCTAACGAGCTGTAAGTAATCAAAAAGTACTTTAATAGTGAAGAATACTACCTTACCTCTGAGGAAAATAACCGAAGCATTTATCTTGTAGTTCGGATCTTAGCCCTTCTCAGCAGAGCTCGTCTTCGGGGGATCTTCTTCCGGAGATGATGGAGAGCGAAACGCCTCCCCCGGACTCCCCCGCTCAAGAAGCGGGCGACCTTGAAGTGTCGTCACGGAGGGCCTCTCCGGATCCGGTGAGGCCAGAAGATAATCCTATAGTCACCCGAAGTCCCCAGCGTCCGACTCTCGAAGAGAGCAAACAAAAGAGTCCGGCACTGTCTGGTATGCGGTCGGATGTACTGAGGGAGCTGTTGGAGCGAGCGACCATCTTAGAAGAACATCGTACATTGATAGGTACGGTGATGGAAAGAATTTCGTCCGCCAAAAGCGGATTGCATGAAGCCTTTATGAGTCTACTGACGGGCTTTGAGGTACGTGAAACGATATACTCTTTGATAGTATCGCACATTTTTAGGTGTGCCCTGTGTAGATAGTAGCCCCTGAGACTCTGGTTGCCGTCGAGAACGGCGGCGAACAGAGGATCGTAGTCCCAGGTAATAACCAAACTGCCTTTATGTGCAGGTGGTGGAAGCTCCGGTGGCTAGCCGGACTAATGAGTTTGCCGAACTAAAGTGGCAACTGGATGCGGCAGATGCCGACATCGATCTTGTTAACAAGCGGCTTGACGAGGCACAGGGTAAGTAATGTTTTCTGGTGAATGTCACATGGTAAGAGCAGCATGATGCCAGTATCTTTAATATGTTGTGACTGCAGATGGAGCTGCCACCGTGGAGACCCTTCGGGCGGAACTTGCTTGAGCCAAAGAACAAGCAAGGAGTAGTAATGCGGCTGCTTTGAAGGCGGCCGAAGAGTTGAGAGTCGAGAAGGCCGCACATTGTGAGAGCAAAGAGAAGATGGCCAAGATGGCTGTAAAGTTAAAAGACACGGCCGACCGTTGCCAGTTCCTTGAAGAAGAAAACCGAGCGAAGGCGACGGACCTTGAAAAGGCCACGATGGCGACCAAAGACACCCACTCTGCTATGAGGGTGAAGAAGGAGGAGCTACATGAAGCCGGGGATATTGCGGCTGGGAAGCCCTTTATGCTGCGGAGGAAGTTCGGAGATCCGCGGTATGCCCCTCTGGATCGGCTGTGGAGTTCGGCAGACACATATATGGACTTGGCGACGAGCGCTGTCGATGCGGCCGAATACTTCCGAGATCAAACAGATCGTGAAGTGGACAAGCTGTTCTGGTCACAATTTAACGTTCCAGAGCATCCGCTTCCCTTGACTGATCAGCTAGCCGAATGGGCCGAACTCAATAGATTGTCCGGACTCGCCATGAGGTCCGTCGTAGATCATCTGTGGCCGGAAAAACCGAAGCCGAACAGCTATTTCAGCTTAGTGCAGCAGTTCCTTGGAGCAGTGCCGCGCATCAATGCGATGAAGAGATCGGTGTGTATAGAAGGCTCACGGATGGCCCTTGCCTGTGTCAAAGCATACTGGGCGGAGATGGATGCTACCACTGTTGCGGCGCAGGGTTCGGCCATAGGCCGAGTGGCTGCCGAGCACTATTTCGAAGAAGTTCTCGAGGGTGCTCGTTTGATAGAGGCCCAGTGCTCGAAGAATATTATGTTTGAGTGACATGTATTCCCATTGTAAACACAATGTTTTTATGAAATTTATTAAGGCTGTATTTATACTTTTGCCTGGAAGTAATATGATGCCTCCTGTGCGGCCGTTTATGTATATATGTATATAACCTGAAAGATTGCAGTCGTCGGCTTCAACCCCCACACATATAATGCGGAGGTGCTCGCAGAAGACGTGTGTTCACACTTAATCCAACGTCTTGGTCCCATTAAGGAGGTGAAAGCGCAGCGAACGAGGCAACCGGACTATAATGCTTTAACACTTTCACTTAGCCATAGGAGTTTGACGGTGGGGCTACTATATAGCCCCTGGTGGCTCTGCACTCTCCCGAATTCGGGGTGCGTACATGCCTGGCCGGGAAACGGCCCTTCGTTAAGGCGGAGGAATTCTAACATTCCGATAGGTCATCGAGTGGTTGACCAGTCTCACGCTGTATCATGACAGTAAGTTTTCGGCTTTCTCTACTGAGGTGCTCATCCGGATGACCCGGTGCACAATCGCAGTAGTTCTCCTGGTGCCGCCTTAGCCAATAGAGCGGAACGTAAGGCATCAAAACACAGGAGCCAGGCAAACCCAACATTTGACCAAAGACATGATTCAGAGCTGATGCATATAAGGCCAAACTCGCGACGCCGAACACTCCCTAAGGTATTCGGTATTTATGGTATAAACCGGGCCTAAACAGTGCCCTTTGTAAGAAGCCCCTGGTGTTCAGGTACGTGCATTATTCTGACGTGGCCACATGCCAAGACGCCAGCATCCTTCTCAATAGTACTGAGAATCCAAGGGATGTGTATCAACAAGAGACAGTAAGAAAGGTTTACGCAGGGTCTTAATCTAAAAAGAATCCTTGGAACGGGTCCTTGCTGCACGTCTGCGCATGTGTCTCCGTTGTGCCGTATCCTGGACGGGTGTAGCACGATGGTCATCTGTAAAAGAGAGAAACTTAGGTGAAAAGTTGTCGTGCAAAAAGTTAGGTTTAAAGAAACCATGTATAATTCGAGATGAGTAAAAATTGCCACTTGTCTGCGCGTGTTGAGCCCCTTGTATTTGTAATAGGGGTGTGTCCGTCAAACCTGTATGAATTACATATAGCTGCTTCGGACTCGTCTAACCGTGTCCGTAGTCTTGACGACCCGTTGAATGCTTTAGTTGGTGAGGCTATTTTAGTGTGCGGCTGCCGAGGCAACCGCACTCTCTTTGGCGCGCAGGGATCGCTCGATATTTCCATTTACTGTAATGATGCCACGTGGATCGGGCATCTTAAGCGTGAGGGAAGCGTAATGCGGTATTGCATTAAAGCGAGCGAAAGCTTCGCGTCCAAGTAGTGCTTGATAGCCACTTTGGAACGGAGCAATGTTGAAGGTTAAATTTTCGCTACGGAAGTTATCGGGGGAGCCGAATATAACCTCTAGTAGCAGGGAGCCCGTGCAATGAGCCCCTGGGCCTGGCGTTACTCCTTTAAAGGTGGTATTGCTGTGGCAAATTTTTGTTGGGTCTACCCCCATTTTGCGGATTGTGTCCTGATATATCAGGTTTAGACTGCTGCCACCGTCCATCAGGACTCGTGTGAAGTGGTATCTGTCAATTATTGGGTCTAATACCAAGGCAGCCCATCCTGCACGCCGGATCCTTGCTGAGTAATCCCGATGGTCGAAAGTGATCGGTTGATACGACCAGTGGCAGGACTCCACGGTGATAGGCCCTTGGGCATATTTCTCTGGGAGTGCCGCTTTGTTTCTCCCCTTGATCACGTGTAACACGTTCACTGTTTTGACTTCTGGTGGAAATTTCTTTTGTTCCCCAGTGTCTTGCTTGAGAGGCTCATCCTCGTCTTCGCTTGGTGTATCCTCCCCCTTGTGTACGGTGTTGAGCTTGCCGGACTGCTTGAAGACCCAACATTCTCTGTGGGTATGATTTGCAGGTTTATCGGGGGTGCTATGGATCTGACATATTTGGTCCAGAATTTTGTTTAGGCTGGACAGTTCATCTCTGGTGCCTTTAGAGTGCGGCTTTTGCTGACCTAGCCGAGAGCTTCTGAATCCGGCATTTACCGCCGTGCTCTTCAGGCTGTCTTCTTTATTCCGGCGCTTATTTTTTTGCTGCGTCGTGATTTCCCATTTCCATCTCTAACTTCGGATGTACTTGGGTCGTTGGTGCTGCATCTGGCTAGCCAGCTATCCTCACCCACACAAAAGCGGGTCAAGAGGCTTGTTAATGCTGCCATTGTTCTTGGCTTTTCTTGGCCGAGATGTCTGGCAAGCCATTCATCGCGGACGCTGTGCTTAAAAGCTGCCAAGGCTTCGGCATACGGACAGTCCACTATTTAGTTCTTTTTAGTAAGAAACCTGTTCCAAAGCTTTTGGGCTAACTCTCTGGGCTGTTGAGTTATATGACTCAAATCGTCCGCGTCCGGAGGTCGGACATAAGTCCCTTGAAAATTTGCCCGAAAAGCATCTTCAAGCTCTTCCCAGCTTCCAATGGAGCTTTCGGGGAGACTTTTAAGCCAGTGCCGAGCTGGCCCTTTGAGTTTGAGGGGTAAATACTTAATGGCGTGGAGATGATCTCCTCGAGCCATATGGATATGGAGGATATAGTCCTCAATCCAGACCCCAGTGTCTGTTGTTCCGTCGTATGCCTCTATGTTTACGGGTTTGAATCCCTCTGGAAATTCATGGTCCAGCACCTCATCGGTGAAACATAGGGGGTGTGCGGCACCCCTGTATTTGGGTGTACCGCATTGTTTGGATGTTTGTTGTGTTGTGTTGCATGCTGGAGCGCGCTTGCGTGGTCCGTAGATGGATCTGGTTGCGCCGTCATTTTGATGCGAGCCCTCGCGTGGATCGCGTACTGGCTTGTGTGCGGCATCAGTTGCCGCATTATGTTGGCCGTGAGGTCGTCTATCCGGCCAGATGGATGTTTTAATTTTTGGTTGCGGGGGATCTAAGGCCTCCTCATCGAATTCAGGTAGCAACTTCCGCTTCGGGTAGCTCTTGGTGGGGCGATTACCGCCGTACTTTGCTGCTGTGTTGAGTACTTTACTCCATCTGATTTGGAGTGTGTCTTGCGCAGCCTTGAGCCTTTGCTTCTGCTTTTTTAGACTCCTCGCGGTGGCAACAAGCCTTTAACGGGCATTATGTTGCTCCGGGTGTCTGTCTGGTGTGATGTCGTCCGAACTATTATCTTTGACAGAGTCGGGTTGTTCGGTTTGATTCTCTGTCTTGCCGTGGTCCGGCGATGGTTCACCCTGCTCTAACGCCGTGGTCCTGATAAGGAGAGAGACTTTAATGAATTCAGTATGTCGCCGAAGGGCGAGTGCTGAAAGATATCCGTGGAGGTAAACTCCATATCGGCACCCAAATGGATTCGATAGGAACAGGCGTAGGCGGTTCAGAGTCCGTGGCCAGAGAAGTATCCGGTAGTTTAACAACACGGCTTCGTGAAGGGTAAGAACGGTATTCGGCTCGATCGCCGTTGGGGATGCGGCCTCTGTGGCGGGGTCTATCCACCCGTCCATGGGAGGCGCAACTGGCTCCGAATTAAGGGTCTGAGCGGCTGCCGGTGTGATTTCTTGAACACTGTCCGATGGCAGAGCTAAATCATACTCATCATGACCGCGTGACGCACAAGGCAGAGGCTCGAATCCGTCGAAGATCAAGTCTCCGCGGATATCAGCCGTGTAGTTTAAGCTTCCAAACCTGACCTGGTGGCCAGGGGCGTAACTTTCGATCTGCTCCAGATGGCCAAGCGAGTTGGCCCGCAGTGCGAAGCCGCCGAACACAAAGATCTGTCCGGGGAGAAAAGTCTCACCCTGGACTGCATCGCTATCGATGATAGTAGGAGCCATCAAGCCTAACGGCGACAACACAGAGGAACTCTCAATGAAAGCACCAATGTCGGTGTCAAAACCGGCGGATCTCTGGTAGGGGGTCCCGAACTGTGCGTCTAAGGCGGATGGTAACAGGAGGCAGGGGACACGATGTTTTACCCAGGTTCGGGCCATCTTGATGGAGGTAAAACCCTACGTCCCGCTTGATTAATATCGATGATATGGGTAGTATAAGAGTAGATCTACCACGAGATCAGAGAGGCTAAACCCTAGAAGCTAGCCTATGGTATGATTGTATGTTGTCCTACGGACTAAAACCCTCCGGTTTATATAGACACTGGAAAGGGCTAGGGTTACATAAGATCGGTTACAAAGTAGGAGATATACATATCCGTATTGCCTAGCTTGCCTTCCACGCTAAGTAGAGTCCCATCCGGACACGAGACAAAGTCTTCAATCTTGTATCTTCATAGTCTAACAGTCCAGCCCAAGGATATAGTCCGGCTGTCCGGAGACCCCCTAATCCAGGACTCCCTCAATTGCAAGATCTAAAGATATACCTTCAAGTGCTAACCTCCCCGGCAACAGTGCCAGAAAAGAGCTTGATGTCTACTACACAACCTTCTTCTTGTAGACGTTGTTGGGCCTCCAAGTGCAGAGGTTTGTAGGACAATAGCAAATTTCCCTCAAGTGGATGACCTAAGGTTTATCAATCCGTGGGAGGCGTAGGATGAAGATGGTCTCTCTCAAGCAACCCTGCAACCAAATAACAAAGAGTCTCTTGTGTCCTCAACACACCCAATACAATGGTAAATTGTATAGGTGCACTAGTTCGGCGAAGAGATGGTGATACAAGTGGTATATGGATGGTAGATAATAGTTTTTGTAATCTGAAAATATAAAAACAGCAAGGTAACTAATGATAAAAGTGAGCGTAAACGGTATTGCAATGCGTTGAAACAAGGCCTAGGGTTCATACTTTCACTAGTGCAAGTCCTCTGAACAATAATAACATAATTGGATCACATAACTATCCCTCAACATGCAACAAAGAGTCACTCCAAAGTCTCTAATGGCGGAGAACGAACAAAGAGATTATGGTAGGGTACAAAACCACCTCAAAGTTATTCTTTCCAATCAATCCGTTGGGTTATTCCTATAAGTGTCACAAACAGCCCTAGAGTTCGTACTAGAATAACACCTTAAGACAAAATTCAACCAAAACCCTAATGTCACCTAGATACTCCAATGTCACCTCAAGTATCCGTGGGTATGATTATACGATATGCGTCACACAATCTCAGATTCATCTATTCAACCAACACATAGAACCTCAAAGAGTGCCGCAAAGTTTCTACCGGAGAATCACGATGAAAACGTGTGCCAACCCCTATGCATAGGTTCATGGAGGGAACCCGCAAGTTGATCACCAAAACATACATCAAGTGAATCACGTGATATCCCATTGTCACCACAGATACGCACGGCAAGACATACATCAAGTGTTCTCAAATCATTAAAGACTCAATCCGATAAGATAACATCAAAGGGAAAACTCAATCCATTACAAGAGAGTAGAGGGGGAGAAGAAACATAAGATCCAAATATAATAGCAAAGCTCGCGACACATCAAGATCGTGCCAAATCAAGAACACGAGAGAGAGAGAGATCAAACACATAGCTACTGGTACATACCCTCAGCCCTGAGGGAGAACTACTCCCTCCTCGTCATGGAGAGCACCGGGATGATGAAGATAGCCATCGGAGAAGGATTCCTCCTCCGCCAAGGTGCCGGAATGGGTCTAGATTGGCTTTTGGTGGCTATGGAGGCTTCTGGCGGCGGAACTCCCGATCTATTGTGCTCCCCGATCATTTTAGGGTATATGGAGATATATAGGCGGAAGAAGTACTTCAGGGGAGCCACGAGGGGCCCACGAGGGTGGAGGGCGCGCCCAGGGGGGTGGGCGCGTCCCCCTGCCTCGTTGCTTCCTCGTTGCTTCCCTTACGTGGACTCCAAGTCTCCCGGGTTGCTTTCCTTCCAAAAATAAGTTCCGTGAAGTTTCAGGTCAATTGGACTCCGTTTGATTTTCCTTTTCTGTGATACTCTAAAACAAGGAAAAAACAGAAAGTGGCACTGGGCTCTAGGTTAATAGGTTAGTCCCAAAAATCATATAAAATAGCATATAAATGCATATAAAATATCCAAGGTTGATAATATAATAGCATGGAACAATCAAAAATTATAGATACGTTGGAGACGTATCAGGTCTCAAGGTGCACGTGGGCACTTTCTTCAGAATCTGTCATTGACAAACTAAGCACATGCAGAGAAGAAAATGCAAAGCAATGGATTTTTGTTATGCATGAAACCCTGAATCAAGAGGATTTCCTTGTTTTTGTCGTCACATTATGGGTGTTGTGGGGTGCGCGAAGAAAGGCCATGTATGAGGACATCTTCCAAACACCCTTCGCCATCAACGGCTTCGTCAAATCCTATATAGGTGAGCTCAAAGCCCTCCAGGAGCCACAGGCAGTCGGAGACAGGGCGCCCCGTTAGCGTCCATCTCACTGGATTGCACCACCTGCGGGGTTGGTGAAAATCAATGTTGATGCCACGGTTAGTCGATCGCATGGTGCAGTGGGAGCAATGTGTAGAGACCGAGATGGAGCCTTCTTATGTGCTTCGACAGTGGTGTTTTCCAATCTGTCAGACCCAGGTACCCTTGAGACGCTGGCTATTAGGGAGGCAATGGCGTTAGCAGATGATCTCTATGTCAGGAGGATCCAAATTGTTTCGGATTGCAAGGTGGTTGTCGACGATATCCTTCAACATTTCAAAGGGAGCTACGGTGCAATTGTGCATGAAATCATACAACACAAGTCTAGTTTTGATACCTGTAACATCGTTCACGAATTTAGGAGCTCGAATACCGAGGCTCACAAACATGCAAAGTATGCTTTATCTCTTGGAGTTGGCCGCCATGTTTGGTTAGGCCAACCCAACGATCTTGATTTCGTCTCTGTAAACATTGTGACGACCTATAAAGCTTTGCAGTTGGTCTAAAAAAACGTGCGCCTTAGCCGCCCACATGGTTCTTTGCTACTGTTTTCTCAAAAAAAGCTCTTTGCTACTAATGTCGCTACACATTTGTTTTACCAGGACATTTCTTCGTTAAAGGGCGATTTTATTATCTCAAAATGTAGCATCAAAAGAATACAAAACATTATGAGTAACACCCGGCTCTGCATAATTAGGATGCACACAGGCAAATCCAAATGTTTGATAAAAAATATGAAATAAAACAGTTAAATCGGCAACAGTAGAGTCTTATAGACCGACACTATGCCTATATCGAAGGAGGTGGTCGATCAATCTATAGGTTATGCTGCCACCCATGTTGGGAAAATATCTCCATAGCCACCTGTTCCAATCGCGTACACACCGTCTTGAACAACGGCTGGTACTCCGATCGTTGTAGTATAGATCACATACGTAACACGTGCGTACACCGAAAGATAACTTGTAGCGGAGAAGCATTTTTGTCATTGAAAACCAAATCATTTCTACATAGCCAAAGCGACCAAATTAAGGCATACACTACCATTAGCATTTTGAACTTATTTGGAATATTGTCCAACCAATGACCAAAAATATTGGCAACAGTTGTGGGCGGGTACAAATTTGACGCTACTTGGATGACTGACCACGTAGAACGTGCAAACTTGCATTGAAAAAAGAGGTGTTTGATTGTCTCGTTATGAGTACAAAAAAAACACTTCTTACTTACTGGCCAGTTGCGCTGTGCGAGATTGTTTTTGGTTAACACAACTCCCCTACGAAGATACCACATGAAGATTTTCACTTTTAGTGGAATCTTGGAATTCCAAAATTTCTTATTATTACTGATTGGTACCTTAAAATGCATGAGCGCATGGTACATAGAGTCTACTGTGAAAGACCCTGATGTAGTAAGGTTCCAGCGAAACACATCCCGGCCTTGTGTCAGGTTAATCGAATCTAGCCGGGATAAAAGATTATGCCATGACACAAGTCGGGGGCCAATCAAATCCCGCCTGAACGAAATATTCGGTGGGGATGAACTGAGCACGTGTGCAACAATATTATTCTTATCGCAAGCAATGTTATATAAGGCTGGATACTGTTCTCTAAGACTGGCACTGCCTAGCCAGATGTCTTCCCAGAAATGAATCGCTGACCCGTCCTTTATCACGAAAGACCCAAAGCGAAAGATATGCTTCTTTGCCGCCATTAGGCCAGCCCAAAAGTGCGAGTCACTAGGTTTCCAATATGCCTGATAAACCGCCTTTTGGCCTAGATACTTGTTGCGCAACATGGTTTGCCAAACACCATCCTCAGTAAGAAGTTTGAACAACCATTTACTGAGCAGGGCCTCATTCTTGACCTGCAGGTCATGAACTCCGAGGCCACCTTGGTCTTTCGGCCTACAAACCACGCTCCATTTGGCCAGCCTGTATTTTTTATTTTCACCATCTCCTTGCCAAAAAAATCTAGATCTAAAAAATCTAGATCTAAAATTGCAAGACCCCTTTTGAGGGTTGGAAGAAAGAAAGCATATAGAGAACCATATTTGTGAGGATGGAGTTAATCAAAACCAGTCGTCCTCCAACTGAGAGCAGCTTTGCTTTCCAACTGCTCAACCATTTCTCTAGACGCTCCTCCACATGCTTCCACTCCGTAATAGTGAGACGTCGATAATGAACCGGTATTCCTAGATATATAATTGGGAATTGTCCATGTGCGCAACCAAACAGGTCAGCATAGTCGGTCGCCACCTCAACAGCTTCTCCAAAGCAGAATAATTCGCTTTTATGGAAGTTAATTTTGAGACCCGACATTTGCTCAAATGCTGAAATCAACAATTTCAGATTTCGAGCCTTGTCCAGGTCATGTTTCATAAAAAGAATTGTGTCATCGGCATATTGCAAAATAGAGAGGCCACCATCCACAAGGTGAGGCACTACTCCTGCAATCTGGCCGTCCTACTTGGCGCGCTCAACCAGAATAGCCAACATGTCAGCAACAATGTTAAATAACATTGGGGACATGGAGTCACCCTGTCGTAGTCCTTTTTTTGTCTGAAAGTAATGGCCTACGTCATCATTGACTTTGATGGCCACACTACCTCCAGTTATAAAATTTTGGATCCACTGGCGCCATTTGTCGGAGAAACCTTTCATCCTTAGGGCCTGTTGGAGGAAAGACCACTTGATCTTGTCATAGGCTTTTTCAAAGTCAATTTTGAATACCACTCCACTCATGTTTTTTTGGTGCGTCTCATGGACGGCCTCATGCAGGATTACTACACCATCTAGTATATTCCTTCCTTGCATGAAGGTCGTTTGAGATGGCCGGACAACATGGTCAACTATCATGTTTAACCTATTTGTAGCTACTTTGGTGAAAATCTTGAAGCTGACATTAAGGAGGCATATAGGTCTAAACTGTTGCATTCGTTCGGCCTCCTTAATCTTTGGCAACAAAACAATCTCGCCAAAATTTAGCCTGAATAGGTCAAGTTGATCGGCATGAAGACAATTGAACAACTCCAAAAGGTCAGCCTTGATGATATCCCAGAAATTCTGATAGAATTCTGCGGGTAAACCATCAGGGTCTGGAGCTTTGTTTTGTTCCATTTGGAACACCGCTGCTCTAACCTCCTATTCTAAGAAAGGTGACGTGAGGATATCGTTCTCTTCTGACGTGACTTGTGGAATATCATCTGTTCGAGTCTCGTCAAGGGTGACATTCCCTTCATCCGGTGCCCCGAACAGAGATTTGTAGTAGCTGGTGATATACTTTTTGAGATCCTCCTGACCTTCGATCCGCCCCTCATCCTATTGGGGACTATGAATACATTTCTTCCTACGTCGACCATTGACGACCAATTGGAAGTATCTTGTATTACTGTCTCCCATTAGGATAAAGTCAGCTTTGGACCTCTGGTAGTATTTGATCTCCTCTTTTCACAAAAGACGGGCAACCTTCTCGTTAGATTGGTTTTTCAATTCAATCTCTTCTTGAGATAAGGTGCGGGTCTCTGCAATTTTGTCAAGGTCATCAATGGATGGTACAGGGGCATTGCTTTTCTTTTTTGTATAACCCGTTGTTGTGTTTTGCCCATCCATAGAGGTGTTGCCTCATGGCCCTTATTTTATAATTCCACCTCTGAATTGGTGTACGACCAACGGCGGGCCTCTCCCAAACGTTCTTGATTATGTCTACAAAACCTTCCCGATGCAACCATGCCAATTCAAATTTGAAAGGGCGGCAGGCAGAACGGCTTGTGGAATTAGAATCAAGAATGATTGGCGCATGATCTGATAATGCCTCGATTCGCTCTAGGACTCGCATTGTTACCATAGGAACTTTTAGCTCCCATTCGGTATCCATGAGTACCCTATCAAGCTTCTCATACGTCAGCACAGCACGGTTATTAGCCCAAGTGAACTGCCGCCTGGGCATACATGCATCCCAAAGATCCTAACTGTCAATCACAACATTGAATAGGAAAGGCCAATGAGTGTCGAAGCAGTCATTATTTTTTTCTTCTTGGTACCTAAGGATATTAAAATCCCCTCCGATAAGCATTGTGTATGGGTTATCCTTAGCCAGGTTCACCAGTTCACGGAGAAAAGCAGATTTATGATCATCTTAGGTAGCCCCATAGACCGTGACCAGACTCCATGTAAAATTATCAGTCCTGTTTCGTAGATGAAATTTCATATGAAATTCACCAGTCGAAAAGGCCTACAAGTCCATAGACGTGGTCTGTATCCCAAGAAAGATTCCTCCAGACCTTCCACGAGCTGGTAGACTATGCCATGTGAAGTCGAAACCACCTGATAGGTGATCGAGGACTTGCGGGCGGAAGTCACATTTACCAGCCTCAGAAATTGCCACAAAATCCAACTCGTGTTCTCGCACACAATCACCGACGTGTTTATGTTTAGCCAAGTCTGAGAGACCTCCGCTATTCCAAAACATGCCTCTCATGTGGAAACTCGGATTGGTGTGGAGCTTTTCGCCTTTTGGGGCGCTTTTTGTTTCTTTTTAGAGGACTTCGATTTAGATTTCTGCGAAGACGCTGTGAAGTCACAAAACATGGACCCTAGTCTTGCGTCATCCAAACCAACCCCGGTAACCTCACCAACCAAGTGGGAGATCAGCGGACTATCATATTTGGCATCCGCTTCATCCTCCTCCTTGGTTTTGGGGTTAGATAGGGTGTTATTACACTTTGGAGAAACCTTTAAACAATCAATCTCCATGTGCTTAAGTGCCCCAACCGATAGGTTAATTTCATTATCGTTCTTTTCCATAGATACACAAATATTCTTTAAGCTACTAGTAATACGAGTATCTAACAAAAGAAAGAGAAGATTGAGTAGACGGGGTACCTGCTGTGGTGTACAAATTTCTCAAGGCCTGGCGGCGCATCGGCTTCGCTAGAGAGTGCTCGTCAGTCGTAGACCTGGTTCAGTCAGAAAGTACAGTACCTGTTTGCTCCAGTTACCCCTGTTTTTTTAGAAATTCTAAATTTTGTAGGAAAATATTCATTGATGTTTGTAGTTTTCTCACAGTTTTAGTAAAATTTAGTGAATTTAAAGATGCCCATGAAATAAAAATATGATCACAAAATTTACAAAATGTCTGCGAATTTTAGAATGCTCACGGATTTTAGAAAGATTACAAATTCAAAAAATAATTATGATTATTCGAAAATGATCATTTTTTGTAAAAAATTACAAATTTTATAACTTTCATTAATTTAAAGATGTTATTAAAAGATTAAAATCAGAGAAAATGGTAAAAAATAAAAAATTCAAATAAACCAAATCAAAAAAGAAACCTTCTCACGAAAACCAGCCAAATTGAAAAAGAGGTTGTACAAAAACAGACGAGAAATAAAAAAAATATGAAACAGAAAAAGAAAAGAAAAACACTGAAACCGTAAGAAAATTGTAGTTGGAGCATCTGTATTAGGCCGCCTCATTTAGCACGCTGTGGTGAACGATTTGTACCGGTGGGCTACTATTCTCAGCATGGAGCAAATAATAGAATTGTTCACCTCTCATACTGTCAGTATTTCTCCAACGAGTGAAGTGGCGTATCCAAGCTCAGGGAGCTGCAACATGCTCTCCTATGGAGGAGCCCACAGATCCCTCCCTCACCCACATACATTAGGAGCACCGCGCTCTGGAGGTGCTGTCTTCTCAAGTTACACCCATTCCACTTCCAACGTGCTCACACAGGTCCTTGAGACCCGAAGCGGTTGACTGCCATGCAGAATTGATGATTAGGACCATGAACCTAGTTCCGCGAGCATTCAAAACCTCGACACCAAACCTCCAATGAAACTCATTGATCTGTTCCGGAGGTGCGAAAGAATGCAGCTTGCTTGAAGCATCGTGTCATGCCAACGGACGTGGGCACCATCACAACTATTTGGGCACCCTCCTATCATCAACGACAACACCGACCACACCACAGTGCAGAGGAGTAGTGCATGGCGATGATCACCGGTTGCGCGATCTAGCGGGTGCAGCTAGCGCATGCAAGGAACTCTTCCATGTGCCTGATGCGGGAGTCCACGACGCGAGGCAGTGCGAGCTGGCTCAGACATGTGCATTGCAGTCAACGTCCAGGAGAATGGGGGGAGGCATGGCGAATTTGAAAAAAGGGGGATTTTTATGGCCCCAAAATATAAAGGTTGGGTTGTTATGTGTTGTCAGCTCACTTGGGTTCGTCTTGTTCCCTTCAAAAACTCGACACATTTTTTCCCAAAAGGAGGTTAAACCCTCAATCTCTGCATCATTGTGATGCACATAGTCAATCTTATTAATTATTAAGAAGAACACAAAACAAAGAAACTACAATCAAACCATTACAAGATATGAAAATAACACCTACGACTTAGTTGACTTCTTCCGTAGCAATGCCTCCAAGAAGGTAATATCCTTGCGCCACTGTTCTCACGCCCGGTCAAAATGGTTTGGACAAGGATTTTCATCGTGATTGCCAAAACCGGCAAATTTAGAACGATACAACAAGTAGACAACATCTTCAACAAGGTAATGACGCAAGTTCGTAGCTGCTGAGTCTGACCAACAAAGGATAGGCGAAAAGTTTTCACCTCAAACATGAAGCGGTGTAAGAATCAACATCTTGAACACGGATCATCCAACACTTTCCTCTGCCAGTACTCCATCCCAGGCCAAAAAGGCACTAGCAGATTGATAGGACGTCTTCCCACCTTAAACTATCACCACTGTCGTTAGAGAGTCGCCCATGTCTTGGCGTGGATCGAGCCGCTGCCCGCCCACACCGATGCGAGTGACACCACAACATCCACCATATCGTTGGAGTCACTACCTCGATGCTAGTATTGGGGAACCACTGCTGCACCCTGCTACCTCTTGAGCATGCGTTGGTTTTCCCTTGAAGAGGAAAGGGTGATGTAGCAAAGTAGCGTAAGTATTTCCCTCAGTTTTTGAGAACCAAGGTATCAATCCAGTAGGAGACTACACGCAAGTCACCCAGTACCTACACAAACAAACAAGAACCTCGCAACCAACGCGATAAAGGGGTTGTCAATCCCTTCACGGTCACTTATGAAAGTGAGATCTAATAAAGATAATAAGATAAATATTTTTTGGTATTTTTGTTGTATAGATTGGAAAATAAAGATTGCAAAATAAATAGTAAACTATAAATGTAGATTGGAAACTTATATGATATAAAGTAGACCCGGGGGCCATAGGTTTCACTAGTGACTTCTCTCAAGATAGCAAGTATTACGGTGGGTGAACAAATTACTGCCGAGCAATTGATAGAAAAGCGCATAGTTATGATGATATCTAAGGCAATGATCATGAATATAGGCATCACGTCCGTGAAAAGTAGATCGAAACGATTCTGCATCTACTACTATTACTCCACACATCGACCGCTATCCAGCATGCATCTAGAGTATTAAGTTCATAAGAACGGAGTAACGCTTTAGGCAAGATGACATGATGTAGAGGGATAAACTCAAGCAAAATGATATAAACCCCATCTTTTTATCCTCGATGGCAACAATACAATACGTGCCTTGCTGCCCCTGCTATCACTGGGAAAGGTCACCACAAGATTGAACCCAAAGCTAAGCACTTCTCCCTTTGCAAGAAAGATCAATCTAGTAATCCAAACTAAACCGATAATTCGAAGAGACTTGGAAAGATATCAAATCATGCATATAAGAATTCAAAGAAGAAGCAAATAATATTCATAGATAATCAAGTCATAAACCCACAATTCATCGGATTTCCGCAAACACACTGCAAAAAGAGTTACATCGAATAGATCTCCAAGAAGATCGAGGAGAACTTTGTATTGAGATCCAAAGAGAGAGAAGAAGCCATCTAGCTAATAACTATGGACCCGAAGGTCTGTGGTAAACTACTCACACATCATCGGAGAGGTTATGGTGTTGATGTAGAAGCCCTCCATGATCGAATCCCCCTCCGGCGGAGCGCCGAAAAAGGCCCCAAGATGGGATCTCATGGGTACAGAAGGTTGCGGCGGTGGGAAAGGTGTTTCGTTTCTCTCCCTGAAGGTTTCAGGGTATAAGAGTATATATAGGCGAAAGAAATAGGTCGGTGGAGCTGCATGGGGCCCACGAGGGTGGGGGGCGCGACCTCCTGCCTTGCGGCTCCTTAGCTGCTTCCTTGACGTCCACTCCAAGTCTCCTGGATCACGTTTGCTCCAAAAAAGATCCTCGCGAAGGTTTCATTCCGTTTGATATTCCTTTTCCGCGAAACACTGAAATAGGCAAAAATAGCAATTTGCACTAGGCTTTCGGTTAATAGGTTAGTCCGAAAAATAATATAAAAAGGTATATTAAAGCCCATTAAACATCCAAAACAGATAATATAATAGCATGGAACAATCAAAAATTATAGATACATTGGAGACGTATCACACCCCTTACTAATCAACATTGGGTGCTTCCACAGCCGCCACAAAACTCAATGTACGATCATCGCTGCCCTTGTAGCAAACAGAAATGCCCCATAGTGTCATAGGCGCCCATCGACGCTATGCCTGCAAGAGTGGTGGAGATAGCATTTGACAACAGGGTGAACCGCCTCAAAAAAATTAATAAGCAATATGACATGTTCGTGATTCTAACTAATTACCAATATCACATAGAAATAGATAAATATGGTCTTACAAACAGAATAAAATTCTCGATTAAATCTCAGTTTTGCAAAAAGAAGCCTACATAGTACATACTACATGGATCATATAAAGAAGCCTAAAAGGAGAAACAATGTCAACGGTCCTCTTCATTCTTACACATTTCTGCAATAAAAATTACTTTATATTAGTAAAGCTAATTGAGGTAGAAATGGTGTGCAAAATTAGTGTACAAACATTCGGTTCATGTCCTGGATAGCATAGTGCAAAAAAAGCAAACCCTAAATCGGAATTGGGGAATACAATCGGGTATTTCAGTATCTTAAATTTGGTTGTTGACTTGCTGTCGTCGACTTTGCAGGTGCCAGGGGCGCAAGCGTAGGGTAGAGAGCAGGGGACCTGGGCGCAGCTCGTAGGCAGGGGCGTGGCTGGAGCCGAGTTGTATATAATGCAACCAGAAGGTTTTGTCAATCCTAAAGATGCTATCAAAGTGTGCAAGCTCCAGCGAAACATCTATGGACTGGTGCAAGCATCTCGGAGTTGGAATATATGCTTTGATGAGTTGATCAAAGGATATAGTTTTATACAGACTTTTGGAGAAGCCTGTATTTACAAGAAAGTGAGTGGGAGCTCTGTAGCATTTCTGATATTATATGTGGATGACATATTGTTGATCAGAAATGATACTGAATTTCTAGATAGCATAAAAGGATACTTGAATAAGAATTTTTCAATGAAAGACCTCGGAGAAGCTGCTTACATATTGGGCATCAAGATCTATATAGATAGATCATGAAGCTTGATAAATTTTTCAATATGTACATGCCTCGTGTCGGTGGGAAACGACACATATGGGGTCACCGGGATCCCTTCTATGGTTGGCGAGCGCGGGGTTGTGCAAAGAGCGGGTCTGGCGGTCAGCACATAAATTGTTTACCCAGGTTCGGGCCGCGGAGACGTGTAAAACCCTAGTCCTGCTTTGATGTGTATTTAGGTGTTCTTGTGTTCTTGAACTAGATGTCGTGGCTCTCTAATCCAAAAGATCCGAATCCCCCTCCAGTACGCCTCGGGCCTCCTTTTATAGACAAAAAGGGGTTGCCACATGAGGTGGAAAGGTGTACAGGGGCTGAGTCTATCCCCTGGCATCGTCGGACAAACACATTTAATGCATTGCCGATGTTCCCCTCTTGCTTTATTGGGGACGACAAAGAAGCTCGTCCCAGCTGTCGTCGCCTCGCGTGGCTCCAACGTGCGTCCAAGATGACGAAGCATTGTAACACCACGTTGGTTGGCGTGGTGGTGGAGCCTTCACGAAGATCTGCATACCACCACACAGGTGCTTGCTGAGTTGGTGTAGAGGCCGCGCGCTGCCACGCAGATGCCTGCCCAGCTGGTCGAGCTGGCAGCTGTATGGGAGCGGCGGTGGAGGCTTTGGCAGACGCGGGCCTGGCTGTGGTCCCGCGGGCGTCCTCGGCAAGGGTCGGCAGGGTCTCGCTGCGGCACCGTGGTCGTCCCCAGCAAGGGTCTTGCCGAGGGTCTCGTGGATCTCCTTGGCAAGGATTTCGCCAAGGGTCGTCGTCTTCTAGTTCTCATCTGATTTTGTGTATCTATGATCTCTACAAAGATCTGCATGCCACCATGGAGGTGCCTCCCGAGCCTTGGTTCCAATATGGCGTGGGAACCCCTTGGGCTCAAGGGTGGCGCGCTCTGTTGGCGTAAGGCAAGTTGCCCCGGCAAGGATCTTGCCGAGGCTGCGGAAGCCACCCCGGAAGAGTCTTGCCGGGGGAGTCCACCTCGCCCTCTTGCTCTCTTTGCATCTCTGGTCTTAGCGTTGCTCTGGTCATCTTGTGCTCCAACATCCTCCTCTGCCCTGCTTATTGTGGCCGTGGGCGCGGCTCTGACTGCCTGTGCACAAGTAAAGGGGTGCAAAAGGAGAGCCCCCACTTTTATACACCGACAGGAGCCCCCAGGCCCGGGCCACACATAAGCGCGACGCGTTGTTGGGCTAGGCCCAGAACGATGCGCGGGTAGGTGGGGTGATTTTTACCGCAGTAATTTCCCGTCTGTTGCGCTTCCCCACAACCCGCATGGAACGTGCGACGTGGAGGGTCATGCGTGACATGGGGGTCGTGCGTGGGGCGGTTTCCGCACGCATGCGTCACATCATGGTAAAGAGGCGACTCGCGACTTCCCCGTAAAAAGAGGAAACACATAGGCGCGACTCATTTACTGAGTGGGCTCGGGTCGTGGTCTTCAAGGCACCCGCGCCCCATGACCACGGGGTGGAGAACGGCCGTCTCATCTGTCCCCTCGATTTCTGCTCGCCCGCCATGTGTCCCCCGTGTTTTGAAGATGGTAGGCGGTGGGTGCGGGCCTTGAATGGCGAGGCGGGGAAATGGGCCGCTGCTGATTGGGACAGTGGGTCGGCCTTGATTCTCTGCGCCCCTGATGGTCAGATTGGCTGAGTGGTGCGGCCGAGTCCCAACCCCGCCTCTTTATAAGAAGGGGGAGGGGGATGGCACCCCACAATTTTTCATCATCCCTCTCCTTCCACTTCGGCTCCCCTCTTTCATCTGCCATGGCGAGAGGGGGCGCCGGTCCTTCGACGGTGGCGGCAAGGGTCTCTGCTCGACAGCTCATCCCTTCTTCCCAAAAGCCCGTGGCGGCGGAGCTGGGCACGAGAGGAAGGGGAGGGGTGAGGCTGAGGCCAGCGCGGCGCTCGGGGAAGAGGGGGACGGGGCAGCGCACCGGCCTTGCCTCCGCCAGCGATGCCTCCTCCGATGGAGGGCCATGTCGGGGACCAGCCTCGCGAGTTCTTCATCAGGTTGCGTCGGCCACCGCGTCGTCGCCTTCGTCTTCCTGTGCCATTCGCTCGAGAGATGGAGCTCGATCCTCCCCAGACCCTGAGGTTGCACATGAGGGGCTACAGGAACGGTGGCACACGGGTCGACGTCGACTTTCCCGCCCCTCAGGTCATGTATCTTCGCCGCGGATGGAAGACCTTCGCTCGCATCCATAGCCTGACGGCAGGGCTCGTTCTCTATTTCAAATTAATGGAGAATGGCCTGCTCTCCATCAAGGTCTTTCGAGACTCTGGGACTCGCCTAAAGTGCTGTGTGGAGAGCTCCTCCGACGATGAAGACTCCTGTTCAAGGGGGAGTGATGAGGAGGACAGCGACAGCGACGACAAGAGCGTTGAGCGAGGGCACATCGACCTCGTCTCTGACTGACCGTGTCGCCCCTCCCTCTGTCGTGCACTCTGCCGAGGGCCTTCCTCGTCAAGCTCTCCATCGGCGCGTTCCCCGTCCCTTCCTTTTTGCCTTCACCTTCCGCACCTGGGAGGAAAGGGGCAAGAACGGGGATCACGGGGCACTTATCTTTTCTAGTTTGTAAGCCTACGGGCACTCGTTAGATTTCAAAATTTGTAATCCCCTTGCTCGTGTACCCATTCTGTATGAATTGTACTTGTTTGCAACATATGAATGAAAGGAAGGTTGTTTGCCGGGTTTTGTTTGCGCGTGGGCGAGGGCCACACCGAGGAACGCGTCCTCGTTATCTTAAGATAAACATGGTCTCCCGGCAACAGGCCTTGCAGTCCTCCTGTTCTATGGCCCGACTACGCTCACGCTCTTCGCAGAGGTAGGGGCCGAGTAGGATTGGGCCTTTCGCTCGCCCTCTTCCCACCGCACTACAACCAAGTTCCGGTCCAAAGTAGAGTTTTCAGACATGGGACGGAGGGGGCAAGATGGTACGAGAGCGAGCGAAGCCTTATACGTTCAAGGTTAACACAGGCGCACGGAGTGGGGGGGGGACTTATCTGACGTTGTAGCCCCCCGGCAACCTTGTCCTGTCGCGGTTAGATCCTTCTGCATGCAGCCCCCGGCAACCTTGGTTTGCCAGGGCCGGAGCGCCGGCCCATTCTTTTCCTCCCACTGGTTGAGCAGAAACGTTCATGTATCCTGCGAACCAAAGAAGATCGAAAGGAACAGAGTGACGCACACTCGACCTCTATGCTAGGGGTTAGCCGTCGCTAAGCACTATCAATCTTAACCGAGGGAGAGACTCAACCTAGCATGCATGCTATAACTTAGGGCGCCAACACTTCATTTATTTATGCTCAGGGTCTGCGCCTGGCTTTGTACAAAGGGTTGCATGCCTTGCCGGCAAGGCTTGTACAAAAGGTGGTTTGCCGGGGAGCCCGGCAACCGCGCCTTATGGGTAGAACTTGTGAAGATGTTCGATGTTCCAGGAGTTGCTCACTGGAACGCCATCTTCGGTCTCCAGGCGGACTGCGCTGGGCCTAGTGACTCGTACTACCCGATAAGGGCCCTCCCACTTCGGCGTCAACTTGTTGGAATTCTTGGCCGACTGAACGTGCCGAAGAACAAGGTCGCCTTCCTCAAAGCTTTGGGCATGAACCTTGCGGCTATGGTAGCGGCACAAGGCTTGCTGGTAGCGCGCTCCTCGTACAGCCGCCCAAAGATGATCTTCCTCAAGGAGCGTCGCGTCATCTTGCCGCAAATGCTCTTGCTCAAGCTCATCATAAGCGAGCACTCGAGGTGACCCGTATGTGAGTTCCGTGGGGAGAAATACTTCTGCCCCGTAAACGAGGGAGAAGGGTGTCTGACCGGTGGCTCAATTTGGCGTCGTTCTGATTGACCAAAGAACCGCTGGCAACTCATCAATCCAACATCTTCCGCACCTTTGTAGCCTGTCAAAGGTCCTTGTCCAGAGGCCTCGCAACACTTCAGTCTTCGGCATTTGCCCTCTGATAACCCACAAGTATAGGGGATCGCAACAGTTTTCGAGGGTAAAGTATTCATCCCAAATTTATTGATTCGACACAAGGGGAGCCAAAGAATACTCTCAAGTATTAGCAGCTGAGTTGTCAATGCAACCACACCTGGAAACTTAGTATCTGCAGCAAAGTGTTTAGTAGCAAAGTAATATGATAGTAGTGGTAACGATAGCAAAAGGTAGCAGTAGTAAAAGTAATGTTTTTGGTATTTTGTAGTGATGATAGCAATAGCAACGGAAAAGTAAATAAGCGAAGAACAATATATGGAAAGCTCATAGGCAATGGATCAGTGATGGAGAATTATGCCGGATGCGGTTCATCATGTAACAGTCATAACCTAGGGTGACACAGAACTAGCTCTAGTTCATTGATATAATGTAGGCATGTATTCCGAATATAGTCATACATGCTTATGGAAAAGAACTTGCATGACATCTTTTTTCCTACCCTCCCGTGGCAGCGGGGTCCTTACGAAAACTAAGGGATATTGAGGCCTCCTTTTAATAGAGAATCGGAATAATGCATTAACACATAGTGAATACATGAACTCCTCAAACTACGGTCATCACCGGTAAGTATCCCGATTATTGTCACTTCGGGGTTAACAGATCATAACACATAATAGGTGACTATAGACTTGCAAGATAGGATCAAGAACTCTCATATATTGATGAAAACATAATAGGTTCAGATCTGAAATCATGGCCCTCGGGCCCTAGTGACAAGCATTAAGCATAGCAAAGTCATAGCAACATCAATCTCAGAACATAGTGGATACTAGGGATCAAACCCTAACAAAACTAACTCGATTACATGATAGATCTCATCCAACCCATCACCGTTGAGCAAGCCTACGATGGGATTACTCACGCACGGCAGTGAGCATCATGAAATTGGTGATGGAGGATGGTTGATGATGATGATGGCGACGGATTCCTCTCTCCGGAGCCCCGAACGGACTCCAGATCAGCCCTCCTGAGAGATTTTAGGGCTTGGCGGCGGCTCTGTATCATAAAACGCGATGAATTCTTCTCTCTGATTTTTTCTCCCCGAAACACAATATATAGAGTTGGAGTTAGAGTCAGAGGAGCTCCAGGGGGCCCACGAGGTAGGGGGCGCCCTAGGGGGGCAGGCGCGCCCCCACCCTCGTGGATAGGTGGTGGGCCCCCTGGACTACATCTTTTGCAGGTATTTTTTATATTTTCGAAAAAGTTGCTCCGTGAAGTTTCAAGTCATTCCGAGAACTTTTGTTTCTGCACATAAATAACATCATGGTAATTCTGCTGAAAACATCGTCAGACCGGGTTAGTTCCATTCAAATCATGCAAGTTAGAGTCCAAAACAAGGGCAAAAGTGTTTGGAAAAATAGATACGACGGAGACGTATCAACTCCCCCAAGCTTAAACCTTTGCTTGTCCTCAAGCAATTCAGTTGACAAACTGAAAGTGATAAAGAAAAACTTTTACAAACTCTATTTGCTCTTGTTGTTGTAAATATGTAAAGCCATCATTCAAGTTTTCAGCAAAGTTTATAACTAACCACATTCGCAATAACGCTTAGGTCTCAAGTTTACTCACATCAATGGCATAATCAACTAGCGAGCAATAATAACAAATCTCGGATGACAACACTTTCTCAAAACAATCATAATACGATATAACAAGATGGTATCTCGCTAGCCCTTTCTGAGACCGCAAAAAATAAATGCAGAGCACCTTTAAAGATCAAGGACTGAGTAGACATTGTAATTCATGGTAAAAGAGATCCAGTCAAGTCATACCCAATGTAAACTAACAATAATGAATGCAAATGACAGCATAAAAGTAAATAGATAGGCCCTTCGCAGAGGGAAGCAGGGATTTGTAGAGGCGCCAGAACTCAGTTTTGAAATAGAGATGAATAATATTTTGAGCGGTATACTTTCATTGTCAACATAACAACCAAGAGATGGCGATATCTTCCATGCTACACACATTATAGGCGGTTCCCAAACAAAATGGTAAAGTTTATACTTCCCCTTCCACCAACAAGCATCAATCCATGGCTTGCTCGAAACAACGAGTGCCTCCAACTAACAAGAGTCCTAGGGAGTTTTGTTTGCAATTATTTTGATTTAGTTTGCATAAAGCATGGGACTGGGCATCCCGGTGACCAGCCATTTTCTCGTGAGTGAGGAGCGGAGTCCACTCCTCTTGAGAATAACCCGCCTAACATGGAAGATACGGACAACCCTAGTTGATACATGAGCTATTAGAGCATACAAAACATGATAGTTATTTGAAGGTTTAGATTTTGGCACATATAAATTTACTTGGAACGGCAGGTGAATACCGTATATAGGTAGGTATGGTGGACTCATATGGAATAACTTTGGGGTTTATAGGATTGGATGCACAAGAAGTATTCCCGCTTAGTACAAGTGAAGGCTAGCAAAAGACTGGGAAGCGACCAGCTAGAGAGCGGCAACAGTCATGAACATGCATTAAAATTAATCAACACCGAATGCAAGCATGAGTAGGATATAATCCACCATGAACATAAATATCGTGAAGGATATGTTGATTTTGTTTCAACTACATGCCGAACATGCGCCAAGTCAAGTCATTTAAATCATTCAGAGGAGGATACCATCCTATCATACCACATCATAACCATTTCAATAGCATGTTGGCACAGAAGGTAAACCATTATAACTCATAGCTAATCAAGCATGGCAAAAGAACTATGATCTCTAGTTGTCATTGCAAACATGTTTATTCATAATAGGCTGAATCAGGAACGATGAACTAATCATATTTACAAAAAAAAAAGAGGTCGAGTTCATACCAGCTTTTCTCATCTCAATAAGTTCATCATATATCGTCATTATTGCCCTTCACTTGCACGACCGAACGATGTAAATAATAATAATAGTGCGCGTGCATTGGACTAAGCTGGAATCTGCAAGCATTCAATAAATAGGAGAAGACAAGGCAATATGGACTCTTTTGTCAGATCAACAATAATGCATATAAGAGCCATTTCAACAATTTAATCATGGTCTTCTCCTATCGACCCCCAAAGAAAAGAAAAGAAATAAAACTATTTACACGGGAAAGCTCCCAACAAGCAAAAGAAGAACATGAAATATTTTTGGGTTTTCTTTTTAATTACAACTACAAGCATGGAAATTAAAACTAGCTAAAAGCTACAACTAATTTTTTTTGGTTTTTCTTAAGGTTTATTAAACACATAAGAAGAAAGCATAAAAAGGAAATAAACTAGCATGGATGATACAATGAAAAAGTATGAGCAGCGAAATCTAGCAATGAGTCTGTGAACATAAATGTAATGTCGGTGGGAAATACGTACTCCCCCAAGCTTAGTCTTTTGGCCTAAGTTGGTCTATGGCCACGGCTAGCCTGGCGGATATCCATAGTAATAGTTGGGGTCGTACTGCGATGCAGCGGCTATCACCTGCTGAGCTGCAGCGTGGCGACGAGCGTCCTCCGCTCTCCTCTCGTACTCATCTGCCTCCTCCTTGGTAATAATATATCTTCCTTTTGCCTGATGATCAAATAAGGCAGGAGCAGGGAGAGTAATACGGACAGCACGCCGTCTATCAAAGATTAGTCGATATTGGAGAGGGGATTCATTCCTCTCAACAAACTGGTGGTGAACCATAGCATTAAAGTCTAGGTAAGCAGGAGGTAATTCAATATCATCTTTGTGTATAGCTACACCAAGAAAATTAGCTATGCGGGTTGCATAAATTCCACCAAAGAAATCTCCATTAAATCTATTAAGATGCAACCTACGTGCAATGATGGCTCCCAAATTATAAGATTTGTCTCCTAACACAACACTCCTAAGAATACTGAGGTCAGGAACACACATATGGCATGCTTCATCTTTACCATTAATGCATCTACCTATGAAAAGAGCAAAATAATGTATAGCAGGAAAGTGAATGCTCCCTATGGTAGCTTGTGTTATATCTCTAGATTCCCCCACAGTTATAATAGCAAGGAAATCTCTAAATTCAGCTTTGCGAGGATCCTTGATACTACCCCATTGTGGAAGTTTGCAAGCAGTGGTAAAATCCTCTAAGTCCATAGTGTAAGAATTTTCATAAAGATCAAACAGGACAGTTGGAGAATTACACACTACTAGGAAAATGCCTACTAATGGCGCACCTAATTTGGCCATTAATGGCGCATTAGTGGTGCGCCATTAGTAGCATGCCATTAGTATATTTTACTAATGGCGCACCACAGGTGCGCCATTAGTATCTGGTATACTAATGGTGCACCCCAGATGCGCCATTAGTATATACAACAGTGCGCCATTAGTATGCCTCCCAGGGGGCCATGTATACCCAGGTGCTTTGGCATACTAATGGCGCACGACAGCAAGATGCGCCATTAGTAACTTCGGCATACTAATGGCGCACTCTTTAATGATGCGCCATTAGTATCCTTTGGCATACTAATGGCGCACTATGATGTGATGCGCCATTAGTATGAATATTAGGTTTTTTTTATTTTTTTATTTTCTGTTTTTTGCACAGGTTACAAAATGTATAATTGGACAAAATATAGACAGCACACATCAACAACAGATTCATCGAATACAATAGAAGATTAGTCTCTGAATACAATTCATCATTTTAGTCTCCGAATACAAGTCATCATATTAGTCTCCGAATTGAAAAGACCGAACAAAGATAGAACATTATATTACAAGTCTCGAGACCGCGAGTTTGTCTTCACATTACAAGTCGATATCGATCATCTAAACTACCATCACATAGAAGAGAGCTGCGGTCATCACGATGAGCATCATCACGATGAAACTCGTCTTCATCCGGTTCCTCCAACGCTCCCTCCCCTCTCCCGCTAGATAGCGGGCGTATCTAGATTTGGCCTCGGCCCTAGTGGCGTACCCTTTGTAACTGTTACCGCTGAATCGGTGAACCTGTCTCCGACACTCCTCCCAGTCGTCGTAGACTCCGGGAACCTTACCCTTGTACACGACATACCACGGCATCGCTATGCAGTAGCCAAACGAAACGTTAGTACCAATTCACAGACAATACATAAGCAATATATAAGTATGCAACAGAACGATCGGAAGAGAAAAGCAAGACATTAATAGCATCGATTACATCTTAAGTTGAACGACTCTCGAAACCAAAGAGACATACTACAAGTTCATTAAAGTTTAATTACAACATGAGACTCAAGGGACCGGAGCGTGGATGAAGCCGCCGTCTATCGTGGGAGTCATGAAAGAACGGGCGTTGTCAGCCTGCATTTGTAGGATTGTGTCGATGTCACTGTTGGACGGTTGATTTCTGAGGTAGAACTGCCCCGCGGTACGAAGGACATCTTGATGGATGATTTCCGCAAACTCCGACTGGATGCGAAAGAATTCTTGTCTGATGTCCGCGTCCTGGATTGCCGACACGCTCGCGGCCCAATCTTTGAGTCTACTCGGTAGCAGAAGTTGATGATGGTCCCGTACGATCGCCCGCATGTGATGGATGGCGTAGTAGGCACCCTTCTGACCGCCAGGCGGCTGCTTGACGCAGCAGAACGTCGTATTGTGGGAGAACACGTGCTTGCCGTACTTACGAATAGGCCTGGTGAAGGTGCCTCCAGATTTGACGTAGCCGGGGAGAACATCATCAAGAACCTTCTTGACATTTGTGTAGTCTACGTTCGACTGACGGTCCGGGTCGAAATACGTGGCCATGGAATATTTGGGGCTTAGGAGGATGAGCGTGCAACGTGTGTCACTGCAGAAAACACGGAATGTTAAAAGAAAAACGATCGAAATCTAAGAATTCATATGTTACGGGGCGGTTGAGGGGAGGACTTACTCGGGAAAGTAAGGCACGAGGAAGTTATCCTTATCTTGGTTTGCCAGAATGACGCCTTCGAGGTAAGAACTCGCGACTTGCCGGTCCCCAGCGCTGCCCAAGATCTTGGCACGCATGTAGAAGGGGTCGACTATCACGATGTCCGGGGTCTTGTCGCGAATGATCCGCATCTCCATACTCAGCGAAAATAGCCGAACGAAGGTGTAGTGCAGCGGATGAAGGTTCAACATAGCGTGGATGTCATCAAACCGCAGGACGATCGTACCCCCGATGGAGTTATCCACAAAGCCCTTGCCCTCTGGCACCTTGGCCGCGAAAACCGGGTATGCCACATCCTTCTCTCCGAGACGCCGCTTCTCCAAAGAAAGAACACTGTCATGCAGACTCCGCATAGCACCGGTTGCAGCATCGAGCATATTTCTCGGTAGCATCGGCCTACCCGCCACATGCACCCTCCTCGAGATATCCTCAGGTGAAGGTGGCCCGTCCTGAGCACGGATCGTACTCGGTGCCGGCTGGCCCGCACCCTTGTTAGTCTTTCTTTTGCGTGCCTTCTTCTTCTCCTGTAATGGGACCGAGTTCTGCTCACAGACCGCCTTCTTGAGTGTGTTGGGGCTGATCATATTTCGCACCTCGCCTATCTGAGGCTCGGTGAAGTCGGCAGCTGGAGGCGTCTCCTGAGAGCTGAACTGCAGACGACGCCTGTTGCAACTTGGCTTCTCCGCGGTACCAGCTAGATCGCGCACGTCTTTTGTTGGGTTGGGTTCTTGAGAAGGAGGCCCCATGAAGTCGCCACCGTACCCATGATCGGCAAAGTACTGATCGACGTTGGCAAATGTATCATCGTCGTCGTCGTTCTGATCCTGTGCCATATGCATGTTTGGATCCAGTGGCATAGGGATGTCCGGCACCGTTGCGGCGGTCTTGCCATGGGGCCGACTTGGCGCCGGCACGACTGGCGGTGTTGTCTTTGGGGTGGTGTCCCCCGCCCCCAAACGAATCTGGCTCTTCGGCCAAAGCAGGGGCCAGCTCAGGCAGGCGCTGAGGGTCATCACGTCATCATCGTCGGCCCCGACGGGTCGAATCGGAGGTAACAACTCGTCGCAGCCTGGCAGCACCCGAACCAGTTGAACCCTAAACAAGTTGGGTGGCATCTGGGTACCGTGGAACAAGGGGTTGCCCGGTTGAACGATTTTGCCCTTGGCGACATCGACCAACTCGTTGTTCACGAAGTGCAGGAGAGTGCACGGAACGTCGGCGGCGCCCTGCGAAAACATGTAGGGCGTCAGGGATGCCCAGTCAAAGGCAAGGAGATGAAGTCCTCGGCCGAGAGAGGCTTAATTAGTTACCGTGATGATGGCGTCGAGCTCGGCTAATGTCGAGGCACCGCCAACGGCGGGCGTGCAGTTGACGGAGGGGCCGCTTGCTGCAGAGGTGCCGGCCGACGTACACCCGGGTGCATTAAGCTCCCGTGCCGGCGTCGGAGACACCAATGCCGCCTCCGCCGGAGACACCAATGGCCCCGCCATCGCGTTCTGCGAGTTGCTGGCCGTGAAGCTAGGAATCGGGGGCGGCCCCTGTTGGCCGCCCGCAATCCACGCACTAATCCCCTGGATCAAGGTAGGCACAATGGCGGTGATCGTCGCTCCGAGTTGTTGTTGCACTTGCTCTTGGACAATCTCCGGAATCCGCGCCACCTGTGCCCTGAGTTCTTGAACCTCGCGCGCCTGGCTTTCCGAGCTGGTCTTTTTCTCCTTTCGCCCACCAGTGTTATAGTATGACGACCATTTTGTCGACAAGCCTTTGCCGGCCACACGACCAGCTGACGTCGGCTTACTGAGCTTATCCTTGTTCTTCATTACATTCAACGCCCTATTTAGAGTGGTGTCCCAAGGGTTGCTCTTAGTCGACCCCGCGCTACTGCTTTCAGTCGCCTGCGGAAGGAATGTGAACCATTTAGAAATTTGGCTTCATTAATTAGAATGCAACCATATGGAGCTAATTACGCGGGGGTGTATTCCTTACCAGAACAAGCTCAAGCGCCCTGGTCTTCGGATCCGTGGTAAGCTCCTTTGTTTTCGGGTCCTTCTTGTACCGGGCCCTGACAAAGTTCCTGGTCTGCTTGTCACCGTATTTATCGAAGAGGGGCGGTAGGCCTTGCTCGGCACGGTCCGCCTCCTCCTTGTCCCATATAGGCTCCGCCACTCTGTAACCGCCGGGACCGAGTGTGTGTTCCCCTAAGTTCAGCTCCCGCATTTCTTTCCCCCACTTACTTGATTCGGAGCTTGCGGTGCTCGAGCAATTGATCTTGAAGTCGTTGTAGTCATCTTCGGTGATCGAAGGATTTTTCTCCTTGATCTTCTCATAACTCTCACCTTTCTCGATCATTCTCTTCACATTGCTTTTCCAAGTAGACAGGGCCGTGCTCATCTTCGTGAGGGCAGCATTGTTCACTTTATTCCCTTTGAGGCTTGTGTTTTCAAATTCAGCGGGGAACTTGTATCGTTCGTGCAGCTTCGTGAAGAGGAGGTTGCGCAAATTCCCTCGGTCAGGATGCCTGAGGTTCTCGGTGTTGATCGAGACGGTGCTCCGGAGAATGCACCCGAGCTGAAGCGAGTACCCCTTGACTATTCGTTCGGGCGCCGTTGGATTCCCGTTGGAGTCCACTTCAGTAACTTCCTCCTTGAGGGTGCGGAGCACGGTCGGGCGCCGGTCCTTCCGTTGCCTCTTCGGTTGGCTGCCATCTGTGCGTGCGCCGCCATCATCAGTGGTGGCATCCTCGGCGGCACCATCAGTGGTGGCATCAGTGGGGTCATCCTCGGCGGTACCATCAGTGGTCTCAGGATCGGTGGGGAAGGCGGCGTCCTCATACAAGTGAGGTTGTTCCTCCATCTCCTGGGACAGCTCCCAGAATTTCTTGCCGCCCGAACCCCCGGCCTCATCGTTGTTGGCCATGTTTCTCTATAAATAGGAACAAAGTTTGGTCAAAAAGTTGGTTATTGTCAAGGAACAAGATCATGGTCTCATCATTTAGGGTTTGTCGACACCGAGGCATCCTAAAAGCTAAGCTTTTATCATTTAGTGTTTTTCGACGCCGAGGCACCCTAAAAGCCTAAACTTTCATCATTTCGGTTTTTATCGACACCGAGGCACCCTAAAAGCCATGCATTAGTCACAAGTACGCCGGGGCACTTGATCCTACTTAATTAACTACTAAGATACCCCGGCCCATGCATTAGTCACAAGTACCCCATATGTCCTATTTTTAGCAAAGTCATGCTAAAATTCACGGAAAATTTCAGCATGACCTTTGCTGAAAATAGGACATATGGAGTACCCGAATTTGCCGGAACGGAAGTTAATCGACATTCCAGCAAACTCAAGGGCCTCTCGGGTGGACAAGGCAAAAAAGGACACGATGGTCGGAGACATGACCTTTGCCTAACAGTTCTGAACTCCAGCCAAAACTGAACACAACATATATATACCAAGCATCTTGCCAGCTAGTAGACCAGCTAGTAGACCATCATTTGTCAGGCCAAATTGAGGCCAAACAAAAAACCAATGTGGGCATGGCACAAAGTCCATGACCCAGAACAGGAGACATACCAAGCACTAAATGAGGACAGAAACAGACATTTAGAACAATTAGTTATTAGCTAAAATGTCTTGCTTGAATGCATCACAATTTATTCACTACTCCAAGGAGTACTATTTCTCACAATCCCAAGGAGAATAAATGGCAACAGAAAACAAAACACTTATGGTAGTATGTTGATGTCCAGCCAATGCACAGAAGTTAAAGGCACCCATTTAACTACGAAACAACATTTTTTTGGAGCAACACTCTTAACACTGGAGAATGAAAACTGAACTCAGTCATTACTCATTAATACAACTTTTTTGGTAGCAAAGTAGATTGACAGCTCTTGCATAAGAGAATAGGAAAGTAGTGATTGTATAATAAATCATATAACTTACAGGAGGGGTTATCTGATATTCTGTCTTTATAACTTACAGGAAAGTAGTGATTGTATAATAAATCATATAACTTACAGGTGGAAGCATGCTCGAAAGTACATGACTGAATCTGAATTAATGCCAAGTACATCCAAATTATGCAAGAAGTGTAGATTACAAAAGCTAGACACTCATCACTATAGTAGTCTACAGCAACTGCAGAATCACCAACACTGAAAGTCAAATGCATTGCCTTTGTTGCATTGCCAAGAGGCATCAAAGATTCCTAGACATGTCACAGAATAATGAATCAGAGCAGTATTTTAGTGCCCTCCTCCATGATCAGGGCGCAGAAACACGTTCTAGTGGGAGGAATCAAGAAAATTGCAGTTAGCAGTACTTACATAGTAAGTTGTGGCAAATTAACATTCTGACAATCTTTAAAGCCCTCCCAAAAGGGAACAGCCTTGGGAAGAAAAATCTATTGCTCTGGCATAGTTAGGCTCCCCAATTGGACTTTGGTATTGGGGATCACATGTATGTCCACCTAAACCACCATTATTTAGCTCACTAATTGATCCTTGTTCTGAACAACTTACTGCCTTTTAATATTCCCAAGTAGGGAAACATAGAGAACTGAGGAAGGTTAAGATCTAACAAGAGAAAAAATCATTAAACTAAAGCAGTAACCAATCCCATATAGATACGTGACTAGCCGTACATATGTAGCTTTACAAGATGTAGTCCTGGGAGCAAGCACAGTCCATATTTAACTACGCAAGTGCATCTCGATCTCTAGAAAAAGGAACTGCTTAGCTCATAAAGCATCTAGGGCTAAAATAATTTGGTGCCAGACAGCCCACAACCCATAAATCTATCTATTTAGCATCTGTGAAGTTTCCTCCCTACAGACTCGAAAAGGTTTTCATGGCATTTTTTTCTATTATTTAAGCACTTTTTTCACGGGAAGGTACACATGCACTTTTAGCCTCTTAGGATATTTCCTGTACTTCAATTTTTGAAGGCTTTAGAGAATTTTTTGGAAGACTACTAATACTTTTTGTGATGTAATTTGCTGCCAGAGGGAATCATGTGGCGTGTGTACGCAACGGTAGTGGGAACTGGGAAGATACTAAAACGCCTAGCTTTCCTGATAAGTCCCCGGGAATCATGTGACTGAATCTGAACTGCAGAATCATTTTTGTATTGTATGATGCTAGTCCATTGTATGATGCTAGTCCATTTGATGCCATTGTATGATGTCATTGTATGATGCTAGTCCATTGCATAATGAACAGAGGGGGAGAGGGGGAGAGGAGGAGGGGGAGCTCACGGGGGCGATGGTGTGGACGGGGCGACGAGGTGGGGCGACGAGGTCTGGGTGGTGGTGGTGCAACGAGGTCCGGGTGGTGGTGGTGCGCCGGCGACGGTGGTGTGGACGGGGCGGCGTGCGGGCCACTGGCGACGAGGGTGGCGGGGCGATGGCGTCCAACGAGGTGGGGCGACGGGGAGATCGGCGCCGAGGAGACGAGGACGACGGGGCGGCCGGGAGACGAGGACGACGGGGCAGCGGCGTCGGGAGAGGAGAGGGCGGCGTCGGGAGAGGAGAGGGGAAGGGGATCGAGGGGCGAGGGCGAGGGAGAGAGAGGGGATAGGGAGGGGTCGGGGAGGAAATATGGATGGCACAATACTAATGGCGCACCTCACCCTGGTGCGCCATTAGTAGTTTTTTTCTTATAGCAATGGCACAATACTAATGGCGCACCACCCCTCGGTGCGCCATAAGTACATCCATACTAATGGCGCACCTCACCGTGGTGCGCCATTAGTAAAAAAAAATTGATTTCTGCTCGAGCCAACAGGTTATCTTCCACCTGACCTGATCCACACCAAGTCCCCTCTACTAGCTCGACTGGTCAGCAGCCAGTTCTCACACCATGAGGTCCTGGGTTTGATTCCCAGGCTCCACAATTTTTTTATGCATTTAAAATGTTGTTTGATACTTATTTGTGTTTAAATATGTTCAAACTTGTTTAAATCATAACAGTAATATTTTTTTATAAGACAGTAATAATTTTTTTAAAAATATCATCAAACAGTAATGCCGGTGGAGCGGGGGAGGGTGCGCGGGGTGCGGGGGGTCGGCGGCGGCGGTTGAGTAGGGGAGGGGTACGTGCGGGGGGTCGGCGGCGGCGGATGAGTAGGGGAGGGTGCGGGGGTCGGCGGCGGCGGTTGAGTAGGGGAATCGAGGGTGCGGGGGGTCGGCGGTGGCAGCCGGTGGACCGGGGGGTGCTCGGCGGCGAGGGGGACCGGATCTGGCGAGGTGGGATAGCGATTGAGATGGAGGGGGATCGAGATCGAGTGTCCATGAAATTTAAAAATATTCATGATAGTTCAAAAAGTGCCCATGAAATACAATCGAGAAATGAAGGCTACGATTTAAATACAATCGATCTTAGCTAGCTATCTGTTCACAATCTTCTTGCCCTTCTTTTTCGCAAATGGAGTTCTTCTGTGGAACGGACGTCCTTTAGGTAGGGTGGTCCTGCTTCTTCTTGTGGTGTATGCTGCTACTTCATCATCGTCGTCATGTTCGATCCTCGGGTCGCCATACTTGTCGAAGTCTTGCTCATTGGCTACTCCATCCATTCCGATGATCTTCCTTTTGCCTCTCCTCACGACAACACGACTGGGCTTTGACGGGTCGGTAATGAAGAAGCATTGGTCCACTTGGGAAGCCAGTACCCATGGCTCATTTTTCGCGGTGACGTTTGCGCCCGCGGTCTTGGATTTGGCTTCGGGTATAACCATGGTGGTGAAATACCGGTCTTCTTTTAGGACGCTCTTGGCCCATCTGACACGGAACATCGGGACCTTCTCTCCAGCGTAGCTCAGCTCCCAGATCTCCTCGATCCTTCCGTAGTATCTGTCCTTGTCGTTACCGGTGTAGGATTCCATCGTTACCCCGGAGTTCTGATAACCATCGCTCTTCATGTCCTTGGCCTCGGTGTAGAATGTGTAGCCGTTGATATCGTACGCCTCATAGGTCATCAGGTTGTGCTCGGCGCCCTGTGACAAGGCGAATATGAGTTGTTCTTCCGCGGAAGAATCCTCATGTAAAGGGTACGACAGAAGCTTCTGCTTGAACCAACGCGTGAAACATGAGTTGTGCTCTTTGAGTATATCTCCGTCCGTCCTCTGTTGGCCTCGGTCATTGTACGTCTTCTTAATAAAGGTTTTGTGCTGTACCACCCAAGGATCGACCACGTCTATGTGTTGTAGCGCGACTAGGTTTGCTCTTTCAAAGTCGGCGAGTCGACCCTCGAAGTCGACATGCATTTCGCGACGACCCTCACGGTGACCCCATCCAGCGAGCCTGCCGAGGTGCCTGTTGACGGGCAGACCAACGGGGTTCTCGATGCCTAGATAATTCGTGCAGTAGGAGATGCACTCTTCGGTCAGAAAGCCCCTGGCTATGCTTCCCTCTGGACGTGACATGTTGCGAACGTATCCTTTGATGACACCATTCATCCTTTCGAACGGCATCATGCTGTGCAGGAACGTCGGCCCGAGTTGGATGATATCGTCCACGATATGGACCAGCAGATGCACCATAACGTCGAAGAATGCGGGCGGGAAGTACATCTCAAGCTCGCATAGTATCACCACGATCTCTTCCTGTAGCCTTCTGAGTTGCCTCACGCCAACAGACTTCCGAGAGATGACGTCGAAAAAGTTGCATAGGCCAAATAGGGTTTCACGGACGTGCGCGTCCATGATCCCACGGATTGCAACTGGAAGTATCTGCGTCATCAGCACGTGACAGTCGTGAGACTTCATCCCGCTGAACTTCAGCTTCGCTGGGTCTAGGTATCTGCTTATCTTCCCCGCGTAACCGTAAGGAAGTTTTACTCCTACGAGGCAGGTGAAAAACTGCTCGATCTCCTCCTGACTTAGAGTGAAGCACGCGGGAGGGTAGTCATTTCCGGTCTTCTTGGCCTTTTTGCCTTTGTGACGACTTTCCGTGTCCTGCTTCGCCTCATCATCATCATCATCATGATCATCATATATAGCGTGAAGCTCCTGCCTGATGCCCATTGATTTCAAGTCTGCCCTTGCTTTCGGCCCATCTTTGGTCCTCTCTGGCATGTTGAGCAGGGTACCAAGCAGACTCTCGCACACGTTCTTCGTGATATGCATGACATCAAGGCTGTGAGGCACACGGTGGATCTTCCAGTACGGCAAGTCCCAGAAAACAGACCTCGTTTTCCATACCTTCAGCAGCGGCTCTGGCGCCTTTCGCTTCTTTCCCGGCTCTGGCGCCTTTTGCTTCTTTCCCGGCAGTGGGCAGTCTTTCCAATTTTTCAACAGCTCGTCTATTTCCTCGCCGCTCCTCGTACGCGGGCGTCCTCGGGGTTCGGTTTCACCATCGAACAGATCCTTGCGTTTTCTCCACGGGTCATCGTCGCGAAGCCACCTTCGATGTCCCATGAACACGGTTTTCGAAGACCCGGGATCTCTATCTAGCTGGCGATACGTTGTGTCATCCATGCACCTGACGCATCCAGAAAATCCGTGGACCACCTGCCCCGCGACATATCCGTAACCGAGATAGTCGTGCACCGTCGTGAGCAGCGCGGCTCTCATAGGGAAATATTCTTTCTCTGCGGCGTCCCACGTATTGGCTGGCGTTTTCCACAGCGTGTCAAGCTCCTCTTTCAGCAGCCCCAGATACAGATTGATGTCGTTCCCTGGTTGTTTCGGTCCTTCAATTAGCATACTCATGTGAATGTACTTCCTCTTCATGCACAACCAGGGGGGAAGGTTGTACATCCACACAAACACAGGCCAGGTGCTATGTGTGCTTCTCTGGCTGCCAAACGGATTGACTCCATCGGTGCTCGCGCCCAGCACGATGTTCCTTGGATCATTCCCAAATTCTGGGTCTTCGAAGTTCAACGCTTGCCACTGGCTCGCATCCTTAGGGTGACTCAGCATCTTGTCTTTTTTATCTATCTCCGGATCATTTGCGTCATCTTCTCGCTTCTTCTCCTCCCTATCCGCGTGCCAACGCAGGAGCTTTGCTACCTTAGGGTCCGCGAAATACCGCTGCAGACGAGGAGTGATCGGAAAGTACCACACCACTTTTCGAGGAGCTTTCTTCCTCTTCTTGTATCGAGTGACGCCGCACACCGGACATATGGTAGACTCCGCGTGCTCGTCCCGATAAATGATGCAATTGTTCATGCACACATGGTATTTCACGTGCGGTAAATCCAGAGGACACACGATTTTCTTCGCCTCCTCCAAACTGGTCGGGCACTTGTTCCCCTCGGGAAGACGTTCGTGCCAGAATGACATGTTCTCGTCGAAGCATGCGTCGGTCATTTTGTGTTTTACCTTCATCTCCAGAGCCATGAGCGTTACTTTCAGGCGGGTATCCTCGGGCCTGCATCCTTCATACAATGGAGTAACCGCGTCTAACTCAAGTTGATCCATCTTGGCTTTCTCTCGGGCGGCAGCTCTTGCGTTATCCGTCTGCTTGAGAAGCAGCTCTTGAATATGAGGGTCCTGCACCCAGCCCATCGATGGTCCAGCGTCGTCTGCTCCGCCGGCATCATCATCTTCATGATCATGCCCGTCGACTGCTCCGGCATCTTCCTCATCATCATGTCCTGCATCTTCTACATGATGACTGTGTACAGCATCACCGTCGTGATCATCTCCTGGGGATTCTTCGTCTTCTCGCCCGCCCGAGCCGCGGTGGTTGTCTTGCTGCCCTTCCTCATTTCTTGCCCGGCCCCCATGGACGACTTCGTAGTCATCTTCATCACCTTGCCACCGATAGCCATCCATGAAACCACGCAAGAGCAGGTGGTCCCGCACCTGCCCGGATTCCGGGTCCGCAATAAGGCTCTTCAGCTTGCATCTTCGACACGGACATCTTATCTCCGTCTCGTTCTTTTGAAGCATCTCGGCCTTCGCGGACCTCAAAAACCTATTCACGATGCCTTCGGTCATCATGCGGACCATGGTCGCCTGCGGGGTAGAGCAAAACGATATTTTAGAACCAAGAAAAAATTTGGCATGACTTTCCCTAAAAATAGGACCAAAAAGAATGCTTAATGCCAAAATTCTCGCCGAAACGGAAATGAATCAACATTCCGGCAAAATATTGGCAACTATCGAATTTCAAATACCGGTACACCTCCAAACACAAACACATATGCAACACCACAAACATATGCAACACCACGAACATACATAGATCTAGCTAGGCCATAAAAAGTGCATGTGCACATTGTTGTAGGGAGAACAACATAAATATAGCTTCCCCCCTTACTTACCTATCAAAACAAGGTAATTTAACCACTTAAATTGAATGAATCTATGGTGGAAATGAGGTGAAAAAGAGGAGGCACCCGAGACAAGGAGGAGGTGGAGAGAATGAAGTGGGGAGAAAGTGAGTGTGGGTAGGAGAGGCTGTCCAAAATATCTTGTTGCTGCCCACTTACTAATGGCGCACCAACTCTAAATGCGCCATTAGTAATCCAGGTTACTAATGGCGCACCTCCTGGTGGTGCGCCATTAGTAGTTTTGCAAAAAAAAATACTAATGGCGCACTGTCCCACAGTGCGCCATTACTAGTTTAAACTAGTAATGGCGCACGGTGGAACAGTGCGCCATTAGTAGTTTTGCAAAAAAGGGAATAAAAAATATAATAAAAAAACAACGTTAGTGGCGCACTTTTCGGCTGGTGCGCCATTACTAGTTACAACTAGTAATGGCGCACTGTGTCTGGATGCGCCATTAGTATGTTTGGACAGGCGCACTAGTTAAAAAAAATTTGATACTAATGGCGCACCCGGGGCCAGGTGCGCCATTAGTAGTTTCAACTCTAATGGCGTATCAGTAGGTGGTGCGCCATTAGTATATACTAATGGCGCACCGCTTGTCTGGTGCGCCATTAGTATCAATCCCATCTATAGCCCTTTTTCTAGTAGTGACATGAAGATGAAAATTCAAACCTTCTCACAAAGGTACTAGTGAGATTGTGATACTGGCTGCACTTCTCTTCCTCGAAGCTCACAAGATCAGCGTTATGCAAATATGCGTTAAATTCTTCCTTAATTCCTGCTTGATCCATAAAGTTCTCAGAAGGCCATTCACAAGGACGCACTGGAGCGTCTCTTGGTGGCTCTTCATCAGCATCACGCATTGCAAGCATGGGTCCTTGCTTTCTTGAAGAACCACCCTGGAACATTTTCCTAAGCATCCTCTGAAAAATTCTGAAATTTTTTAATAACTTCAAAATAAAAGTAAATCAAACTCAATAATATTGATAGCAACTACTCCTACAAGTGCCTAGAGCCTATATCATGCATCAAAACTACTTGGAACCATATAAATTTGACATGCAAGCTCAAGAACATGGTCACCTAGGCAGCAAAAATTTGCATTGAATAAAGCACTAGAACAAAAACTAATTTGTTGCTAGGAAACATGATCTCCAAGTTTCTTTGGTATTCCACCCTTAAAAGTATAATTAGCAAGCACGGTGGAAATTTCAGCTTCCGGTATCTTTCTTTTATTAGTAACAATATCTTTCATGTACTTAGCATAAGGATTCATTTTAAGCATATCAGTTAATCGCATACGCAAAAAGATAGGTCTAATCATTTCAGCAAAGCGCTCAAAATCCTCATCATCCTTTTTCTTGGATGGTTTGGGAGGAAAAGGCATGGGTTTCTGAACCCATGGTTCTCTTTCTTTACCATGTTTCCTAGCAACAATGTAGCGACCAGACCTCAAACAGTCTGATCTCTGTGCTCCGGTGTCATCCCTGGATCAGTAATGCTGACACCACACAGTACTCGGAGGATTTATAGCAGAGTAGCAATCACACACTTATTACATCGAGTGTCTCAAAAGAGAACTTGTTACAATAAATATGGCTTAAGGCCATCTAATACCGATAACAGCGGAAGGCTTGGAAGATAAGTGAGTCCATCAACTCCAACGGCATCACTGAGTATAGAACCCCAACCTAAACTCCTCAATCGTCGTCTGAAAAGTCTGCAACATTAACGTTGCAGCCCGAAACGGGTCAGCACATGGAATATGCTGGCAAGATAACACATAGAGAGTAATGGAATGCAACATCTATACTATATGCTTATTTTGGCTGGTGGAAAGCTCTATGGTTACTGTTTTTGCGTAAAGCCAATTTTTCCCTACTTCAAAGGAATAAATTTAATTACTATTATGGTGGTTGTTAAACATTGAGAATGGATGACAGCATTCTCAATCCCAATTAAATAACATCATTAAAACCCATCAAAATTAAATTAGAGTAACATGTTGAGATTCACATGAAAATCCAGGTACCAGATACTCAAGATGTCCATAACCGGGGACATGGCTAACCATGATTAGTTTATACACTCTGCAGAGGTTTGCGCACTTTTCCCCACAAGACTTGATCGCCTCCGTTTGTCTTATCACACTACAGGGTGTTTGAGAAACAGATGACCGAGACATAGTCTTTCAGAAGCGCTAGCACCTTACGATCGGGTAGACCGTACCACCTACATCCCCTACATCTGCTAGTCTACCACTATAAGAGTTCGCACAACTTAGTCAACTATGCCAGAGCCCATAATGGCTTGTGGCTGCACACGGAAGTTTCTAGTATGAATAATCTCATGATCCCTTTGAGCCTAGGTGGCGGTCCAAAAGAAAACAGGCAAGTCCTGGATACCCCAGGTGCCACAATCCACCCAGATGTGTGTTAGGTTGCCACCTTAGATAAACCTTTAATTACAAAATCTCACATCTGTCATGGATATCACTCACCCAATCCACGTCTACTAGCATAGCATGGTATAATAAGCAAATGTAGAAATAACTCCCAAAGGTTTGATAATAAACAGGTAATAGGTACTACCTCATCTACTTCCCATCCCACAGTTTAATTAGATCCTAATCATGCAATGTGTGAGGATTGATCTAATGCAATAAAACTGGGTTGTAGAAAAGGTATGATCAAAGTGTTACTTGCCTTGCTGATGATCCGCGAAACCTAGAGATTCGAAGTAACAAGTGGCGCACTCTGGGTATTCTATCGCAGACAAACAACAAGCATACAATAAGTACTCATCTAATGCACAGGTAAAACTCAAATAAGAGAATCTAACCAGAAAGTTCAACTTAAGAACCCTCGTTTGCAAAAAGAATCAAATCGAACGAAGCAAAAAAAATCAAACGGTGAAAGAAAACAACTTCGTTCTAGTAATCTGGATCTAGGGAAAATTTTACAGTAGCAAAAACATGTTTAAGTTGATTATTCGGAAAGAGGGTTTCGAGACGAAACTCCAGGCGCTTGAATCGCCTGATTCCGATAAACGAGCAAAAAGTTATACTAAAACGAAAATCGGATCAGAAAATAACCGCGAAAAATCCGAGGAAAAAGAGAAAAAAAACGACGAACAAATTTAAAAAAAAACAGTACGGAAAACGAGGCAGCGGCGAACCTCGGAAAGCGCGCGCTCCGGCAAGTCAGCGGCGGCGGGCGGCGGCGGCGGCGGCTGGGGGCGGCGGCTAGGGTTAGGCGGCGGGGTGGGCTGGCTCTCTCGGCGGGCCTCGGGCGCTATTTAAAGGCGCCCCGGGCGGAGGTTTCCTGGCCGGGTACGGCCCGGAGTCGGTTACGCGTTTTTTTAATTCCGCTCGGAAGAAAAATAAAAAGAAATACTAAACGGACTCCAAAAATCACGAAATAAATTTTTGCCGGGTTCCTAAAATCAAGCCCGATAAAGTGAACATTTATCTGGGCCCAAACTACAACTTTGAAAAACGCACATTTTTCCTAAATTCAAATAAAAATACCGAAAAACTCTGAAATAAATCTTATTTGATTTTTTTATTAAATCCTCAATATTTCTATATTTTGGGAAAGTCATTTTATTCCCTCTCTCATATTTTTGCCATAGAAATAATTGATGATAAAATAAATAAAATCAAATGATTCTGTTTACATAATTTGAGAAACTCAAATATGTAAATAACGAAATCCCCAACTCTCTCCGTGGGTCCTTGAGTTGCTTAGGATTTTGTAGTATCAAAACCAAAAGCAAATAAAATATGATATGCATGATGTCCTAATGTATAACATTCCAAATTGAAAATTTGGGATGTTACAAACCTACCCCCCTTAAGATGAATCTCGCCCTCGAGATTCGGGTTGGCTAGAAAATAGGTGAGGGTGGTCTTTGAGCAAATCTTCCTCTCGCTCCCAAGTGGCTTCATCCTCCGTGTGGTGGCTCCACTGAACTTTATAAAACTTGATAACCTTGCTGCGAGTAACTCGGCTGGCAAACTCAAGAATCTTGACTGGTTTCTCCTCATAGGTCAAATTGTTATCCAACTGAATTGCTTCTAATGGCACTGTGTCTCTCAAAGGTACGTCAGCCATCTCCGTGTGACACTTCTTCAACTGAGAAATGTGAAACACATCATGCACTCCGGCCAATCCTTCTGGCAATTCCAACTTGTAGGCCACTTCTCCCATACGCTCCAAAACTCGATATGGTCCTACAAATCATGGTGCTAACTTCCCCTTAACTCCAAAACGCTTAATCCCTCGAAGTGGGGATACTCGAAGATAAGCTCTATCTCCGACTTCGTAAACTGTCTCCTTGCGTTTAGAATCTGCGTAGCTCTTCTGCCTGGACTGGGCTACCTTGAGCCTATCGCGAATCAACTTCTCCTTCTGTTCAGACTCCTTAATTAGATCTGGTCCAAACAACTGACGGTCTCCAACTTCGTCCCATGACAACGGTGTCCTGCACCTCCTTCCGTACAAAGCTTCGAAAGGGGCCATCTTCAAACTGGTCTGATAGCTATTATTGTAAGAAAACTCTGCATATGGCAAATTATCGTCCCAACTAGATCCATAATCTAGCACACAAGCTCTCAGCATATCTTCCAAAATTTGATTGACTCTCTCGGTCTGTCCATCTGTCTGCGGGTGAAAAGCTGTACTGAATTCTAGCCTAGTACCCAAAGTCTCATGCAACTGCTTCCAGAACTTTGAGGTAAACTGAGTTCCTCTATCTGATACGATGCTTCTTGGAACTCCATGCAAACATACGATCCTGGTCATGTATATCTTCGCCAACTTAGCACTGGTGTAAGTGGTCTTTACTGGGATGAAATGAGCTACCTTCGTCAATCGATCAACTACAACCCAAATCGAGTCATAGCCTGAACGAGTCCTTGGTAATCCCGTGATAAAATCCATGCCTAGCTTATCCCACTTCCATTCGGGTATCGGCAATGGTTGCAACAATCCTGCTGGCTTCTGATGCTCTGCCTTTACTCTCTAACATACATCACAAACTGCTACATACTCCGCAATATCCTTTTTCATTCCGGTCCACCAGAAAATATCCTTCAAATCCAAATACATCTTGGTATTTCCTGGGTGAATCGAATAAGGTGAATCATGGGCCTCTTGCAGAATCAACTTTCTGATCTTTGGGTCATTGGGCACATAAACACGGTCTTCAAACCACAGGGTGTCATGCTCATCCTCGCGAAATCCTTTAGCTTTTCCTTTGCTCAGTTTCTCCTTTATAGCGGCAATCTCTTAGTTTTTTCTGAGCTTCCCTGATTCTGTCCATCAATGTTGACTGAATTTCTAGTGCTGCTACATAACCTCTCGGAACTATTTCCAAACATAGCTCATGAAAATTTTCTGCTAACTCCTTGGGTATTTCTCCCGTCATTAGTGTATTGACATGACTCTTACGGCTTAATGCATCAGCTACTACTTTAGCTTTTCCAGGATGGTAATACAATCTCATATCATAATCCTTGATGAGCTCCAATCATCTCCTTTGTCTGAGATTCAACTCCTTCTGTGTGAAAATGTACTTCAAACTCTTATGATCCGTGTACACCTCACAATGATTTCCAATGAGGAAATGTCTTCATGTCTTCAATGCATGCACTACGGCTGCTAACTCCAAATCATGCGTAGCATAATTCAATTCGTGAGGCTTCAGTTGTCGTGAAGCATACGAAACAACTCTTCCTTCCTGCATAAGCACTGCTCCAAGTCCTCGACGTGAAGCGTCGCAATACACCTCATAATCCTTGGTTTGATCTGGCAAAATCAACACTGGTGAGGTAACCAAGCGTTTCTTCAACTCCTGGAAACTTGCCTCACACTCCTCAGTCCATTTGAACTTAGTATCCTTCTTCAACAACTCCGTCATAGGCTTCGCAATCTTTGAGAAATTCTCAATAAATCTCCGGTAGTATCCTGCGAGTCCAAGAAAACTCCGGATCTCTCCAACAGTTGTTGGGGCTTCCCACTTGGTCACGGTTTCAACTTTAGCGGGATCTACTGCTATACCTTCTCCAGATATAACATGTCCGAGGAATCCTACTTCCTTCAACCAAAACTCACATTTGCTGAACTTGGCATATAATTGGCGTTCTCTGAGCTTTCCAAGTACCAAACGCAAATGCTCCTTATGATCCTCTTCATTCTTCGAATATACCAGGAATCATCAATGAACACTACGACGAACTTATCCAAAAACTCCATAAACACTTTGTTCATCATGTTCATAAAATAGGTAGGTGTGTTTGTCAGTCCAAATGACATAACGGTATACTCATACAGTCCATATCTTGTGGTGAAAGCTGTCTTTGGAATATCCTGCTCTCGAATCTTCAACTAGTGGTATCCTGATCGTAAATCGATCTTGGAAAACACTTTAGCTCCTGGCAATCGATCAAACAGATCGTCGATCATTGGTAGCGGGTACTTGTTCTTGATTGTTACTTCATTCAATCCTCGATAGTCAACAACCATTCTTAACGATCCATCCTTCTTCTCTACTAGAAGTACTGGCGATCCCCAAGGCGAAGAACTTGGGCGAATATATCCCTTATCCAGTAACTCCTTAATCCGCTTCTTAATTTCCACCAAATCTTTTGCTGGCATCCTATACGGTCTCTTCGATATTGGCCCAGTGCCTGGCAATAGCTCAATCAAAAACTCAATGTCTCTATCCGGTGGCATGCCTGGTAACTCTTTGGGAAATACATCAGGAAAATCCTTTACCACTGGTACTTCCTCCTGCACAACTCATGTTAGGCAATTTACTTGGGTCCTGTTTGGCGCATGCCGGGATACATACTTGATCCTTCTCCCTTCTGGTGTGGTAAGCAAAATTGACTTACTAGCACACTCAATATTCCCTTCATACTTTGATAACCAATCCATGCCTAATATCACATCCAATCCTTGAGATTCCAATACTATTAGGTCTGAGGGAAAAACATAGTTACCAATCCTTAATGGTAACCGATCACACCATAGTCTTGCCACATACTCTGCTCCTGGCGAGGTTACTAACATGGGTGACCAAAGGGCTTGGGTTGGTAGGTTATACTTATCCACAAATCCCCTTGATACGTATGAATGCGATGCACCAGTATCAAAAAGAACGAGTGCAGTAAATGACTTAACCAAAAACTTACCTATTACTGCATCGGGCTGAGCTTCAACCTCCTCCACATTAACATGGTTCACTTGTCCCCTGTTGAAAGGGTTCGGCTTTTTTCTAGAACTTCCATTGCCATTTTGGCCTTCAGGACATTCATTTGCAAAATGTCCGGTCTGCTGACACTTAAAGCAAGTGGCGTGGCTCAAGTCCTTCTTGGCTGGGGTTGATGGGGTGCTTCGGTTCTGTCCATTGCTTCCTCCATTCCCATTACCATTCTTGGTGCCATTGTGATTGTGCGAGCTGCCTACTCCATGGGTATGCTGAAAATGTCCTCCTGGCCTAGGGGTAAAACGAGGCTTCTGCTGAGCTCCTGAATTATACTTTCCTTGTCCATACTTCCTCTTTCGGTTCTCAATTTGCTGCTGCTTCCCTTCAATCATAAGAGCACGATCTACCAACTCCTGGTAGTTGTTGAAGGTGGCTACCATCAACTGCATACTCAACTCATCATTCAGTCCTTCCAGGAATTTCTCCTGCTTAGCTGCATCCGTAGCAACGTCATCTGGGGCATAACATGCTAGCTTACTAAACTCCTCCACATACTGGCCAACTGTCCGTCCTCCCTGGCGCAAGTTACGAAACTCACGCTTCTTCATGGCCATTGCTCCTGCTAAAACATGGGCGGTACGAAAAGCCTGCTGAAACTGGTCCCATGTGACAGTGTCGATTGGGAAGGTGGCTGTGAAATTCTCCCACCAAGATGTTGCGGGTCCTTCTAACTGATGTGCGGCAAACTTCACCTTCTCCACATCTGTGCATCCTGCTGTGGTCAACTCCCTAGCTATCTTGCGGAGCCAATCATCTGCTACTATCGGCTTGGTGCTACTGGAAAACACCGGCGGATTCAGCCTAAGAAAACAGGCTAAGTGGTCAACAGGTGGTGGTGGTGGTGGTGGGTTGTTGTTGTTGTTCCCCTGATTCTGATTCTGAACTAGCAACTGCATCAAGGTGTTCTGCTGCTGGATCAACTGGGTGAGCTCCGGCGGAAAGGCAAATCCGGGGTCACGTCTCGGAGGCATCTGAGGGTTTAAAAAAGATGAGATATAAGAATAGAGGGGGTCTAAAGGGAAAACACTACCCATATGCACATGAGGCAAAAGCACACAATTCACTTCAATCAATCAAACAAAGACATACAATCGATCTAGCTATCGCAAAGTGCTCGGACTACTATATTTACATGGTGGACTACTACTACTGATGAGGTGGTCTACTAGAAATATTCTACGGTTGTAGACTCCATGATATCTGCTCCTGCTTCATCCACATAGTCATCATCACTACTATCTTGTTCCGAGTCGGTGCCGTCAATGATGATGTAGTCTTCCGGGCTAATCTCCTTGGGTTCTTCGTCTTCATCTATTGGTGTCGGGCCTCCCATAAATATTCCAATCTTCTTGATTAGATCGTCATTCTTCTCCACCAGTACTTCAATTTCTTCTTCACAACCTTCGCGTGTAGCCTTGAGTTCTTCCTCCAGTTCCTTGATTCTAGTCTTAGCCTTCTTCAGATCTATCATGTCGGCGCACATCTGATTCTCCTATCACCGAATGTGCTGATTCAACTCCTGGATAAAAGCTGCAATTGATCTATCTTTCCTGGTGCTGATCATCTCCCAGTGTTCATCTTGGCGCCCACAAATCTGGTAGATAGTATCCTTAAGATCCTTGCGGTAGACTTCTCCAATGCGTCCCATGGTGATGTGAGCTGCCATGCTCTTTCCTAGGCTCCAAGTTGGTGCATCAAAAGAAAACACTATGGGCTCAGTGACTGGCATGAACGTCCTTCCTGGAACTTGAACTTGAATCATCCAGCGCTCTTCTTCGGGTAAGGTGGCATTGTAGGTTCCCGTGAAGCTTGGTATTCCTATGTTCAGGTATCTAGTGACTTCGTTCAAGTGGCGTCCAAAGGGTGTATCTTCATCCGGTTGTGTGAACTTGTTCCTTGCATCCGCCATCCTAAAGAGTAGAAAAGATGAGAAGTCAGAAGAGAAGAGAGTGAGTAGTGATCTAGGTCTTTAGCTTAGTGGTCGTGTCCTACAGTCAGCGTGTGCTCTGATACCATCTCTGTAGCGACCAGACCTCAAACAGTCTGATCTCTGTGCTCCGGTGTCATCCCTGGATCAGTAATGCTGACACCACATAGTACTCGGAGGATTTATAGCAGAGTAGCAATCACACACTTATTACATTGAGTGTCTCAAAAGAGAACTTATTACAATAAATATGGCTTAAGGCCATCTAATACCGATAACAGCGGAAGGCTTGGAAGATAAGTGAGTCCATCAACTCCAACGGCATCACTGAGTATAGAACCACGACCTAAACTCCTCAATCGTCGTCTGAAAAGTCTGCAACATTAACGTTGCAGCCCGAAACGGGTCAGCACATGGAATATGCTGGCAAGATAACACATAGAGAGTAATGGAATGCAACATCTATACTATATGCTTATTTTGGCTGGTGGAAAGCTCTATGGTTACTGTTTTTGCGTAAAGCCAATTTTTCCCTACTTCAAAGGAATAAATTTAATTACTATTATGGTGGTTGTTAAACATTGAGAATGGTTGACAGCATTCTCAATCCCAATTAAATAACATCATTAAAACCCATCAAAATTAAATTAGAGTAACATGTTGAGATTCACATGAAAATCCAGGTACCAGATACTCAAGATGTCCATAACCGGGGACACGGCTAACCATGATTAGTTTATACACTCTGCAGAGGTTTGCGCACTTTTCCCCACAAGACTCGATCGCCTCCGTTTGGTTTCTCGCACTATAGGGTGTTTGAGAAACGGATGACCGAGACATATTCTTTCAGAAGCGCTAGCACCTTACGATCGGGTAGACCGTACCACCTACATCCCCTACATCTGCTAGTCTACCACTGTAAGAGTTCGCACAACTTAGTCAACTATGCCAGAGCCCATAATGGCTTGTGGCTGCACACGGAAGTTTCTAGTATGAATAATCTCATGATCCCTTTGAGCCTGGGTGGCGGTCCAAAAGAAAACAGGCAAGTCCTGGATACCCCAGGTGCCTCAATCCACCCAGATGTGTGTTAGGTTGCCACCTTAGATAAACCTTTAATTATAAAGTCTCACATCTGTCATGGATATCACTCACCCAATCCACGTCTACTAGCATAGCATGGCATAATAAGCAAACGTAGAAGTAACTCCCAAAGGTTCGATAATAAACAGGTAATAGGTACTACCTCATCTACTTCCCATCCCACAGTTTAATTAGATCCTAATCATGCAATGTGTGAGGATTGATCTAATGCAATAAAACTGGGTTGTAGAAAAGGTGTGATCAAAGTGTTACTTGCCTTGCTGATGATCCGCGAAACCTAGAGATTCGAAGTAACAAGCGGCGCACTCCGGGTATTCTATCGCAGACAAACAACAAGCATACAATAAGTACTCATCTAATGCACAGGTAAAACTCAAATAAGAGAATCTAACCAGAAAGTTCAACTTAAGAACCCTGGTTTGCAAAAAGAATCAAATCGAACGAAGCAAAAAGAAATCAAACGGCGAAAGAAAACAACTTCGTTCTAGTAATCTGGATCTAGGGCAAATTTTACAGTAGCAAAAACATTTTTAAGTTGATTATTCGGAAAGAGGGTTTCGAGACGAAACTCCAGGTGCTTCGCCTGATTCCGATAAACGAGCGAAAAGTTATACTAAAACAAAAATCGGATCAGAAATCGCGATCAGAAAATAACCGCGAAAAATCCGACGAAAAAGAGAAAAAAACGACGAACAGAATTTTTTTAAAAAAAACAACACGGAAAATGAGGCGGCGGCGAACCTCGAAAAGTGCGCGCTCCGGCGAGTCGGCGGCGGCGGGCGGGCGGGCGGTCGCGGCGGCGGCGGCTGGGGGCAGTGGCTAGGGTTAGGCGGCGGGGTGGGCTGGCTCTCTCGGCGGGCCTCGGGCGCTATTTAAAGGCGCCCCGGGCGGAGGTTTCCTGGCCGGGTACGGCCCGGAGTCGGTTACACGTTTTTTTTTAAATTCCGCTCGGAAGAAAAATACTAAGAAATACTAAACGGACTCCAAAAATCACGAAATAAATTTTTGCCGAGTTCCTAAAATCAAGCCCGATAAAGTGAACATTTATCTGGGCCCAAACTACAACTTTGAAAAACGCGCGTTTTTCCTAAATTCAAATAAAAATACCGAAAAACTCCGAAATAAATCTTATTTGATTTTTTTATTAAATCCTCAATATTTCTATATTTTGGGAAAGTCATTTTATTCCCTCTCTCATATTTTTGCCATAGAAATAATTGATGATAAAATAAATAAAATCAAATGATCCTGTTTACATAATTTGAGAAACTCAAATATGTAAATAACGAAATCCCCAACTCTCTTCGTGGGTCCTTGAGTTGCTTAGGATTTTCTAGGATCAAAACCAAAAGCAAATAAAATATGATATGCATGATGTCCTAATGTATAACATTCCAAATTGAAAATTTGGGATGTTACAAACAAAGTCTTTCTTATCATAACGTTGATTCTTTGATTGTGGGTTATCAAGATCAACAGCAGGTTCAATTTCTATATCATTATCATTACTAGGTTGAGCATCATCATGAACATTTTTATTAACATTATCACTAGTTTCAGGTTCATTACCAGATTGTGTTTCAACATCAGAAATAGAAATATCATTTGGATTCTCAGGTGTTTTAGTAATAGGTTCACTAGAAGCATGCAAAGTCCTATCATTTTTATTTTTCTTCCTTTTAGAAGGACTAGGTGCATCTATATTATTTCTCTGAGAATCTTGCTCAATTATTTTAGGTTGGCCTTCAGGATACAAAGGTTCCTGAGTCATTCTACCAGTTCTAGTAGCCACTCTAACAGCATAATCAGTATTCTTACTATTCAATTCATTGAGCAAATCATTTTGAGCTTTAAGTACTTGTTCTACTTGAGTGGTAACCATAGAAGCATGTTTACTAATAAGTTTAAGTTCACTTTTAACATTAGCCATATAATCACCCAAGTGTTCAAGCATATTTGAATCATATTTCAATTGTCTACCAAAATAAGCATTAAAATCTTCTTGCTTAGCCATAAATTTATCAAACTCATCTAAGAATGGGCTAGCGATTTTAGTAAATGGGATTTCAGCTTTATCATATCTATAGAGGGAATTTACCTTTACTACCTGTGTCGGGTTATCAAGACCACGAGTTTCTTCAATAGGTAATGGATTAGGATCATATGTTTCTTAAGGCCATCTAATACCGATAACAGCGGAAGGCTTGGAAGATAAGTGAGTCCATCAACTCCAACGGCATCACTGAGTATAGAACCACGACCTAAACTCCTCAATCGTCGTCTAAAAAGTCTGCAACATTAACGTTGCAGCCCGAAACGGGTCAGCACATGGAATATGCTGGCAAGATAACACATAGAGAGTAATGGAATGCAACATCTATACTATATGCTTATTTTGGCTGGTGGAAAGCTCTATGGTTACTGTTTTTGCGTAAAGCCAATTTTTCCCTACTTCAAAGGAATAAATTTAATTACTATTATGGTGGTTGTTAAACATTGAGAATGGTTGACAGCATTCTCAATCCCAATTAAATAACATCATTAAAACCCATCAAAATTAAATTAGAGTAACATGTTGAGATTCACATGAAAATCCAGGTACCAGATACTCAAGATGTCCATAACCGGGGACACGGCTAACCATGATTAGTTTATACACTCTACAGAGGTTTGCGCACTTTTCCCCACAAGACTCGATCGCCTCCGTTTGGTTTCTCGCACTACAGGGTGTTTGAGAAACGGATGACCGAGACATAGTCTTTCAGAAGCGCTAGCACCTTACGATCGGGTAGACCGTACCACCTACATCCCCTACATCTGCTAGTCTACCACTGTAAGAGTTCGCACAACTTAGTCGACTATGCCAGAGCCCATAATGGCTTGTGGCTGCACACGGAAGTTTCTAGTATGAATAATCTCATGATCCCTTTGAGCCTGGGTGGCGGTCCAAAAGAAAACAGGCAAGTCCTGGATACCCCAGGTGCCTCAATCCACCCAGATGTGTGTTAGGTTGCCACCTTAGATAAACCTTTAATTATAAAGTCTCACATCTGTCATGGATATCACTCACCCAATCCACGTCTACTAGCATAGCATGGCATAATAAGCAAACGTAGAAGTAACTCCCAAAGGTTCAATAATAAACAGGTAATAGGTACTACCTCATCTACTTCCCATCCCACAGTTTAATTAGATCCTAATCATGCAATGTGTGAGGATTGATCTAATGCAATAAAACTGGGTTGTAGAAAAGGTGTGATCAAAGTGTTACTTGCCTTGCTGATGATCCACGAAACCTAGAGATTCGAAGTAACAAGCGGCGCACTCCGGGTATTCTATCACAGACAAACAACAAGCATACAATAAGTACTCATCTAATGCACAGGTAAAACTCAAATAAGAGAATCTAACCAGAAAGTTCAAATTAAGAACCCTGGTTTGCAAAAAGAATCAAATCGAACGAAGCAAAATAAATCAAACGGCGAAAGAAAACAACTTCGTTCTAGTAATCTGGATCTAGGGCAAATTTTACAGTAGCAAAAACATGTTTAAGTTGATTATTCGGAAAGAGGGTTTCGAGACGAAACTCCAGGTGCTTGAATCGCCTGATTCCAATAAACGAGCGAAAAGTTATACTAAAACAAAAATCGGATCAGAAATCGCGATCAGAAAATAACCGCGAAAAATCCGACGAAAAAGAGAAAAAAAACGACGAACAGAATTTTTTAAAAAAAACAGCACGGAAAACGAGGCGGCGGCGAACCTCGAAAAGTGCGCGCTCCGGCGAGTCGGCGGCAGCGGGCGGGCGGGCGGTGGCGGCGGCGGCGGCTGGGGGCAGTGGCTAGGGTTAGGCGGCGGGGTGGGCTGGCTCTCTCGGCGGGCCTCGGGCGCTATTTAAAGGCGCCCCGGGCGGAGGTTTCCTGGCCGGGTACGGCCCGGAGTCGGTTACACGTTTTTTTTTAAATTCCGCTCGGAAGAAAAATACTAAGAAATACTAAACGGACTCCAAAAATCATGAAATAAATTTTTGCCGAGTTCCTAAAATCAAGCCCGATAAAGTGAACATTTATCTGGGCCCAAACTACAACTTTGAAAAACGCGCATTTTTCCTAAATTCAAATAAAAATACCGAAAAACTCCGAAATAAATCTTATTTGATTTTTTTATTAAATCCTCAATATTTCTATATTTTGGGAAAGTCATTTTATTCCCTCTCTCATATTTTTGTCATAGAAATAATTGATGATAAAATAAATAAAATCAAATGATCCTGTTTACATAATTTGAGAAACTCAAATATGTAAATAACGAAATCCCCAACTCTCTCCGTGGGTCCTTGAGTTGCTTAGGATTTTCTAGGATCAAAACCAAAAGCAAATAAAATATGATATGCATGATGTCCTAATGTATAACATTCCAAATTGAAAATTTGGGATGTTACAAACAAAGTCTTTCTTATCATAACGTTGATTCTTTGATTGTGGGTTATCAAGATCAACAGCAGGTTCAATTTCTATATCATTATCATTACTAGGTTGAGCATCATCATGAACATTTTTATTAACATTATCACTAGTTTCAGGTTCATTACCAGATTGTGTTTCAACATCAGAAATAGAAATATCATTTGGATTCTCAGGTGTTTTAGTAATAGGTTCACTAGAAGCATGCAAAGTCCTATCATTTTTCTTTTTCTTCCTTTTAGAAGGACTAGGTGCATCTATATTATTTCTCTGAGAATCTTGCTCAATTATTTTAGGTTGGCCTTCAGGATACAAAGGTTCCCGAGTCATTCTACCAGTTCTAGTAGCCACTCTAACAGCATAATCATTATTCTTACTATTCAATTCATTGAGCAAATCATTTTGAGCTTTAAGTACTTGTTCTACTTGAGTGGTAACCATAGAAGCATGTTTACTAATAAGTTTAAGTTCACTTTTAACATTAGCCATATAATCACCCAAGTGTTCAAGCATATTTGAATCATATTTCAATTGTCTACCAAAATAAGCATTAAAATCTTCTTGCTTAGCCATAAATTTATCAAACTCATCTAAGAATGGGCTAGCGATTTTAGTAAATGGGATTTCAGCTTTATCATATCTATAGAGGGAATTTACCTTTACTTCCTGTGTCGGGTTATCAAGACCACGAGTTTCTTCAATAGGTAATGGATTAGGATCATATGTTTCTTCAACAGGAGGTAAATTAAGACCATGTATTTCTTCAATAGGAGGTAAATTCTTAACATCTTCAGCTTTAATACCTTTTTCTTTCATAGATTTCTTTGCCTCTTGCATATCCTCAGGACTGAGAAATAGAATACCCCTCTTCTTCGGAGTTGGTTTAGGAATAGGCTCAGGAATTGGTTCCGGAGGTGTCCAATTATTTTCATTTGTCAACATATTATTCAATAGAATTTCAGCTTCATCCGGTGTTCTTTCCTTGAAAACAGAACCAGCACAACTATCTAGGTAATCTCTGGAAGCATCGGTTAGTCTATTATAAAAGATATCAAGTATTTCATTTTTCTTAAGAGGATGATCAGGAAAAGCATTAAGTAATTGGAGAAGCCTCCCCCAAGCTTGTGGGGGACTCTCTTCTTCAATTTGCACAAAATTATATATATCCTTAAAGCAGCTTGTTTCTTATGAGCAAGGAAATATTTAGCAGAGAAGTAATAAATCATATCCTAGGGACTACGCACACAACCAGGATCAAGAGAATTAAACCATATCTTAGCATCACCCTTTAATGAGAACGGAAATATTTTAAGGATATAAAAGTAGCAAGTTCTCTCATCTTTAGTAAACATGGTAGCTATATCATTTAATTTAGTAAGATGTGACACAACAGTTTCAGATTCATAGCCATGAAAAGGATCAGATTCAACCAAAGTAATTATATCAGGATCAAGAGAGAATTCATAATCCTTATCGGTAACACAGATAGGTGAAGTAGCAAAAGCAGGTCAGGTTTCATTCTAGCATTTAGAGATTGCTGATTCCATTTAGCTAATAACCTCTTAAGTTCATATCTATCTTTGCAAGATAAAATAGCTAAGGAAGCTTCTTTATCAAAAAAATAACCCTCAAGAATAACAGGAAAGTCTTCATCATCAATTTCATCAGTATTATCAGATTCAATATTTTCATTCTCTCTAGCTCTAGCAAGTTGTTCATCAAGAAATTCACCAAGTGGCACAGTAGTATCAAGCATAGAAGTAGTTTCATCATAAGTATCATGCATAGCAGAAGTGACATCATCAATAACATGCAACATATCAGAACGAATAGCAGAAGCAGGTTTAGGTGTCGCAAGCTTACTCATAACAGAAGGTGAATCAAGTGCAGAGCTAGATGGCAGTTCCTTACCTCCCCTCGTAGTTGAGGGATAGATCTTGGTTTTTGGATCTCTCAAGTTCTTCATAATGATAAGAAGATATAAACCCCAAGTGACTCACAGAATAGAGCTATGCTCCCCGGCAATGGTGCCAGAAAATAGTCTTGATAACCCACAAGTATAAGGTATCACAACAGTTTTCGAGGGTAAAGTATTCAACCCCAATTTATTGATTCGACACAAGGGGAGCCAAAGAATACTCTCAAGTATTAGCAGCTGAGTTGTCAATTCAACCACACCTAAAAACTTAGTATCTGCAGCAAAGTGTTTAGAAGCAAAGTAATATGATAGTAGTGGTAACGATAGCAAAAGGTAACAGTAGCAAAAGTAATGTTTTTGGTATTTTGTAGTGATGATAGCAATAACAACGGAAAAGTAAATAAGCGAAGAACAATATATGGAAAGCTCGTAGGCAATGGATCAGTGATGGAGAATTATGCCGGATGCGGTTCATCATGTAACAGTCATAACCTAGGTGACACAGAACTAGCTCCAGTTCATTGATATAATGTAGGCATGTATTCCGAATATAGTCATACATGCTTATGGAAAAGAACTTGCATGACATCTTTTGTCCTACCCTCCCGTGGCAGCGGGGTCCTTACGAAAACTAAGGGATATTAAGGCCTCCTTTTAATAGAGTACCGGAACAAAGCATTAACACATAGTGAATACATGAACTCCTCAAACTACGGTCATCACCGGTAAGTATCCCGATTATTGTCACTTCGGGGTTAACGGATCATAACACATAATAGGTGACTATAGACTTGCAAGATAGGATCAAGAACTCTCATATATTGATGAAAACATAATAGGTTCAGATCTGAAATCATGGCACTCGGGCCCTAGTGACAACCATTAAGCATAGCAAAGTCATAGCAACATCAATCTCGGAACATAGTGGATACTAGGGATCAAACCCTAACAAAACTAACTCGATTACATGATAGATCTCATCCAACCCATCACCGTCGAGCAAGCCTACGATGGGATTACTCACGCACGGCGGTGAGCATCATGAAATTGGTGATGGAGGATGGTTGATGATGATGATGGCGACGGATTCCCCTCTCCGGAGCCCCGAACGGACTGCAGATCAGCCCTCCCGAGAGGTTTTAGGGCTTGGCGGCGGCTCTGTATCGTAAAACGCGATGAATTCTTCTCTCTGATTTTTTTCTCCCTGAAACACAATATATATAGTTGGAGTTGGAGTCAAAGGAGTTCCAGGGGGCCCACGAGGTAGGGGGCGCTCCCTAGGGGGGCAGGCATGCCCCCCCCACCCTCGTGGACAGGTGGTGGCCCCCCTGGCCTTCATCTTTTGTAGGTATTTTTTATATTTTCCAAAAAGTTGCTCCGTGAAGTTTCAGGTCATTCCGAGAACTTTTGTTTCTGCACATAAATAACATCATGGTAATTCTGCTGAAAACAACGTCAGACCGGGTTAATTCCATTCAAATCATGCAAGTTAGAGTCGAAAACAAGGGAAAAAGTGTTTGGAAAAGTAGATACGACGGAGACGTATCACCCTCTCAGCCCGGCCGTTGCTTCGTGGATGTGCAACAGAAGCAAAACAAACTTGTTGCCGAGGTCCTAGATGTACTGCATGAAGGCGTGGCTCAGAACTGTGTGTCGTTGTCGGTGATGATCCTGTTTGGCACACCGAAACGGCAGACTAGCCCCTTGAAGAATTTGACGGCCGATTGTGCTGTCACCTTTCTCACTGTCTCCACCTCCGGCCACTTTATGAACTTGTCGATTGCAACGTACAAGTACTCAAAGCCCCCGACAGCACGGGGAAAGGGGCCCAGTATGTCGAGCCCCGAGACCAAGAATGGCAGGAGAGAGGGATTGTTTGGAGCGCTTGAGCTGGTTGATGAAGCTTCTTTGAATGGAACTGACACGCTTCACACTTGGTTACTAGTGTCGTTGCATCCTGGAGGGTGGTGGGCCAGAAGAAACCTTGCCGGAATGCCTTGCCGGCAAGGGCCCTTGACCCTATGTGGGAGCCACATATGCCTCCGTGTATCTCTGCCAACAACTCCAGTCCTTCCTCCCAGGGAATGCACTTCAATTTCACACTGTTTGGTCTTTTTCTGTACAGGACGTCGTCGACGAATTGATACATGGCAGATCGACGGGCTACTTTCTCCGCTTCTTCCTGCTCCTCAGGGAGTTCCCCTGTTTGGAGGAATCAGACGGTATGTTGTGCCCATACCGGAGCCTGAGGCTCGACGACAAGAACTAGAGGCACTTCCTCGGCCATGGGAGCAGCTGTCTCTACAGCCAGGACTTGACGCCCCGCTGGAGTCGGTTGCCCCATGGCTGGCTCAGTGCCCATGGTAACATCCTTGCCGGCAGCTCCTAGGAGCTCGGTGGGAAAGTACTTGCCGGGGCCTGATTTCCTTCGCTTGTTCTCCTCTGTTGATGGTTCAACGGATGGTTGAGTCAGTCGAAGCACAAAAGTACCTGGTTCCATAGGTAGTTTGAAGGCAGCGCGCTTCGACAGGTAGTCGGCGATGTCGTTCTCCACTCAGGGAACATGCTCCGCCTGTATACCGTCAAAGCGCTCCTCCAGCTTCCTCACCTCATCCACGTAGGCCTCCATCAACGGGCTTTGATAATCTTTGTTGACTTGCCTGACAACAAGCTGCGAATCACCCCTGACGATGAGCTTCTTGATCCCGAGGTCTGTCTCGATCCTGAGACCGGCAAGCAACCCCTCTTATTCAGCAGTGTTGTTTGTGGACATCTCCCTGAGAAAGTGCATCTAGATTACATACTTGAGGTGCTCTCCGGTGGGTGCGACGAGTAGCACACAAGCACCGGCGCCATGCAGTGAGAAAGCCCCGTCAAACTACATAATCCAGTTGCGACTTGCCTCCTTGCCGGGGAGGGTGGTTGTAACACCCCGGATGTAACTTTCCCAATGTGTACTCCAACTCTTGCCGTTTTCGGTGTTAAGTTATTATATTTTCTCGGGTTCGGGTCTTTGTCTCCGTGTGTTGTTTTCATTGTCATGCATCTCATATCATGTCATCATGTGCATTGCATTTGCATACGTGTTCATCTCATGCATTCGAGCATTTTCCCCGTTGTCCGTTTTGCATTCCGGCGCTTCGTTCTCCTCCGGTGGTCATTTCTACCCTTCTTTCGTGTGTGGGGATTAAACATTTCCGGATTGGACCGAAACTTGCCAAGCGGCCTTGGTTTACTACAGGTAGACCACCTGTCAAGTTTCGTATCATTTGGACTTCGTTTGATACTCCAACGGTTAACCGAGGGACCGAAAAGGCCTCGTGTGTGTTGCAGCCCAACACCCCTCCAATTTGGCCCAAAACCCACCTAAGCCCTCTCCATCATCTAGAGCGTTCGATCATGATCGCGTGGCCGAAAACTGCACCTCATTTGGACTCTCCTAGCTCCCCCTATGCCTATATATAGCCCCTCCTTCGAAATCCCGTTTTCCCCTCGTCTCAAACCCTTAAAAAAAGATCCCCTCGCCGCCGGACGTGTCCGAATCGGGCCGGACACGTC
>NC_057797.1:198959256-198961576 GCF_018294505.1 Triticum aestivum
CCCCGCCGCCGCCGCGCAAGCCGCCACGCACGCCGCCCCCGCCGGCGCCTCCCTCCTCCGGCCAGACCCGGTCGGGCCGGACCGGATCCGCCTCCCCCTCGCCTCCCCACCGCTTCTTCGCTCGCCGGAGCCGCCGAGGCTCGCTGGAATCGCCTCGTTTTGCGTGCCGGGTCAAACCCTAGACCCGGAGGTTGTTTTTCTTCTAAGTCCTCGAAATCCCAGATCCAAGTGCCCATGTTCATAGCATCGCATCTTTGCATCCGTAACTCCGTTTTTGGCATATAGCATATCAAAATGTTCATCTTAGAGGGTACATCATTTCATTCCATTGCATCATTTTCATTTGAGTTCATCTTGATGTCCGAAATGCTGTTAGAAGAGGGCTACTTGAGATAATTGTCAGATCTGCTACTCCATTTAGGTTTTTGTCATTTTTGCCATGATTAATGTATGCATGTTATGCCCATGAGTTCTACATATGTTTTGTTAAGGGTTTTGTCATCTTTCCAGAGGTGCAACCCATGTATTTTTCTGATGTGTGTGGTGACTAGCACAAGCTTGCAAAGTGGTGCACTTGATAATTCTGATTTCAGGGACTTAGCAATTCCACTAAGTCCTTGATTTGTTTATCTCATATGGCCATATGTTCATGTTGTTTCCTAGTGATCCATGCCTCTTTTGGGGATGATTAGTAAGGACGTTTTGTTTATATTGTATTTCTCTATCCATCCATGTCTTTGTTTGCAATTATGGAGCACCCTAGCTTGAGTTAATCGAGCTCTACTTTTGCTACTTTGTGAATCTGGGCAGGTTGTCAACTTGTTTGCAATTTTGCCGATGATGTTGTAGTTGATCCGTGCATGCTATGTTATTGTTCTTACCATGTATAGCTTGCATTTTGTGTGTTCTTGATAGATGTATGATTAGCTTATCATGACTTGCTCCGTAGTGAGTGCATCGAGCTCGTAAACATGCCTACTTGATATCTGTTTTCAGCATGCTTCAGTTTTCACTAAGTCTGTGATCTGATTATGTTTTTTGCTATGTTCACATGCTTGCAATTGTATTTTATGATCCCTTTTGGCTCAAGGTCACTAAGGGACTTTTGTTAAGCTCTTTGAGTATCTCCATGCCATGCTTTACTTTGCCATGTTCAGGTCCTGTAGCATGTAGTTTTGTTGCTCCGAAGAGTGCTACCTGATCTGAAATTCCAGACAAGTGTTGATTTCACTAAGTCTGAAATCTGTTTGCCATATGCATTTTTTCCATGCTTGTTTGAACCTGTTAATGGATGAATTGGCCGTAGCTCAGTGCTAGACTTTTGTTAAGCATCTTGAATGCATTCCTGCCATGTATTTTTTTGTCATGTTTGGGTGCCGTAGCATGTTCATCTTATTGCATTTAGATGGCTACTTGCTGTAAATCGCAGACCGGTGTCATATTTGTATCGCTTGCCATTTCCAAACCGTAACTCCGATTCCGGCGTTCTTTATATCGTTTTCAAGCGATTTCATCTCATCTTTCCAGTGGCACACTTGGATTTCCAAGTTGAGGCCAGGTTCTTGCATTTCCTGTCATATCTTGCATATGCATCCCGCATCGCATCCCGCATAGCATATCATCTTTGCATCATTTTGTTCGAGCTTGCCCGTGGTTGATTGTGTCCTTGTTGCTTGTTTGTCTTGTTTGGGTAGAGAAGGGAGACAAGTTTGCTAACGAGGAGCCCGTTGAGTTTGCTTTCGAGGATCCAGTCAACTCTGACAACTGTGCAGGCAAGATGATCATACCCTCGAAATCACTACTATCTTTGCTATGCTAGTTTGCTCGCTCTTTTGCTATGCCAATGCTACGATGCCTACCACTTGCTTTCAAGCCTCCCAAATTGCCATGTCAAACCTCTAACCCACCATGTCCTAGCAAACTGTTGATTGGCTATGTTACCGCTTTGCTCAGCCCCTCTTATAGCGTTGCTAGTTGCAGGTGAAGATTGGAGGTCGTTCCTTGTTGGAACATTTATTTACTTGTTGGGATATCATTATATTGCCATGTTATCTTAATGCATCTATATACTTGGTAAAGGGTGGAAGGCTCGGCCTCTCGCCTAGTGTTTTGTTCCACTCTTGCCGCCCTAGTTTCCGTCATATTGGTGTTATGTTCCCGGATTTTTGCGTTCCTTATGCGGTTGGGTTATAATGGGAACCCCTTGATAGTTCACCTTGATTAAAGCTTTTCCAGCAATGCCCAACCTTGGTTTTACCATTTGCCACCTAGCCTCTTTTCCCTTGGGTTTCCGGAGCCCGAGGGTCATCTTATTTAAACC
>NC_057797.1:198961869-198999737 GCF_018294505.1 Triticum aestivum
GAGTAGACTGCGGGGCCACCTCGGGGCAACTTGAGGGTTGGTTTTACTCGTAGGATGTCTCATCTGAGTGTGCCCTGAGAACGAGATATGTGCAGCTCCTATCGAGATTTGTCGGCACATTCGGGCGGTGTTGCTGGTCTTGTTTTAACATGTCGAAATGTCTTGAAGAACCGGGATACCGAGTCTGATCAGAACGTCTTGGGAGGAGGTCTATTCCTTCGTTGACCGTGAGAGCTTGTCATGGGCTAAGTTGGGACTCCCCTGGAGGGATTTGAACTTTCGAGAGCCGTGCCCGCGGTTATGGGCAGATGGGAATTTGTTAATGTCCGGTTGTAGATAACTTGAACCTTAACTTAACTAAAATGAATCAACTGAGTGTGTTACCATGATGGCCTCTTCTCGGCGGAGTCCGGGAAGTGGACACGGTGTTGGAGTAATGTTTGCGCAGGTTGATCTCTAGTTTCTCGCTCGCGCTTTGCCTCCTCTTCTCGCTCTCTTTTGCGAATAAGTTAGCCACCATATTTTGCAAGTCGCTTGCTGCAGCTCCACTTATATTTACCTTGCCTTACCTATAATCTTAAATAGACTTGATCGCGAGGGTGCGAAATTGCTGAGTCCCTGTGGCTCACAGATTACTATTACCCCAGATGCAGGGCCTGATGATTCCGCTCCAAGAGACGCGCTTGAGCTCAAGTGGGAGTTCGACGAGGACTCTCAACATTACTATGATTCCTTTCCTGATGGTCAGTAGTGGTGCCCAGTTGGGGGTGATCGGGACCGTGTCGCATGTTGGGTTATCTTTTATGTTGGCGCCGTAGTCGGGCCATGAGTGTTTGGTTGGTGTAATGTTATTTATGTACTTGATTGACGTGGCGAGTGTAAGCCAACTATGTTATCTCCCCTTTATGATTTATATTACATGGGATGTTGTGAAGATTGCCTAACTTGCGACATATGCCTTCAATGCGATTATGCCTCTAAGTCGTGCCTCGACATGTGGGAGATATAGTCGCATCGAGGGTGTTATAGTGGTCTCCTGGATCTCTTCGTCTGGTGTCGAGGTCCACTCGGCAATGAACTCTGCCAAGACTCCGCTCTGGATTGTCGAAGTACTTTCAAACTTCAAACCAAAGCTCGACAGCTCCACATCCCACTCCACAATCCTCCCGATAGCATCTGGGTTATGCAATATCCGTTGCAACGGGAGGCGGGTGACGACGGTGATCTCGTGTGCCTGGAAGTAATGACGTAGCTTCCTCGAGGCCATAAGAAGGCCGAAGAGCAATTTCTGCACACCGGAGTACCTTGACCTAGCCCCCTGCAAGAGGGAGCTGACAAAGTAAACCGGGTGCTGCATCATTTTCTTCTTCGGCAGCTCTTCGCCTGGTCGCGTAGGCCCTGCCCTACCAGCGTCGGACCCTGCCAGGGTCTTTGCCTCTTCATCGACCTCCCTTTGCGCCAGTAGTGCGGCACTGACCACTTGGTTCGTTGCCGCCAGGTATAGCAGCAATGGCTCATGGGGTTTGGGCACAACTAGTATCGGTGTAGAGGAGAGGTATTTCTTCAAATCCTACAGCGCTGCTTCGGCCTCTAGGGTCCATTCCATTGGGCCCACCTTTTTCAAGATTTTGAAAAAGGGAAGGGCACGCTCAGCAGACCTGGAGATGAATCTTCTCATGGCGGCAACGCAACCAGTGAGCCGATGCACGTCCTTGATCCGCTTGGGTGCCCTAATCTGCTCAATAACCTTGATCTAGTCTGGATTTGCCTCGATCCCACGCTGTGACACAAAGAACCTGAGAAGTTTGCCGGACGGAATGTCGAAGACACACTTCTCAGGGTTCAACTTGAGGTTGATCTTGTGCAGATTCGCAAACGTCTCTTCCAGATCTTGTACAAGTGTTGCCCTGCCTTTGGTTTTGACCACTATGTCATCCATATAAGCTTCTATATTTGTATGTAGCTGGGTCTCAAAACCAATCTGGAACGCCCTTGCAAACGTCGAGCCAACACTCTTTAACCCGAAAGGCATCCATAAAAAGAAATACGTGCCACATGGGGTGATGAACATTGTCTTCTCTTCGTCTTCTTTCGCCGTGAAGATTTGGTGGTACCCCGAGTAGGCGTCAAGGAATGATAGCAGGTCACACCCGGCCTGGAGTCAACAATCTGGTCAATGTGTGGCAATGCGAAAGGGTCCTTGGGACAAGCCTTATTGATATCTGTGTAGTCAATACACAACCTCCACTTCCCATTCGCCTTGCGCACTACTACCGGATTGGCCAACCACGTCGGATGGAGTACTCCCCTCACAAAACCTGCCGCTTCCAACTTCCTGATCTCTTCTGCAATGAACTCCTGCCATTCCAAAGCTTGCTTCCTGACCTTCTGCTTGACGGGTCGCGCATGAGGACAGACAGCAAGATGGTGCCATCCTGGGAACGCCGGGGATGTCGGATGCTTGCCACGCAAACACGTCGACATTCGCCCGCAGGAAGGTGACGAGCGCGCTTTCCTATTTGTTGTCCAGGGTGGAGCTTATGGTGAAAGCCCCTCCTGTGCCATCCTCCTCGACGACACCCTCTTGGTCTCTGGTGGCGTAGCTCCGGATTTCTTGCTCTTGCCGGTGGAGCTCTCTGGCACGTCCTTGACGGGAGCACAACACTCTAAAGAGGTGCGCTTGCCGGAGTGGGTGCCAGAGGTCTTGCCGGTCTTCTTCCCTGCCGAGGCTCCAACGGCAGGAGCGAGTGCCTTGGCGGCACTCGCTGCAACTGCTTCCCAGTAGAGTTGGTCGGTGCAGATTAGTGCATCCTTCTTGTCGGAGGGGACAGCGATGATGGTCATCGGCCCCGACATCTTCAGCGTGTTGTAGGCGTAATGCGCTGCCGCCATAAACTTGGCTAGTGTCGGGCAGCTGAGAATCCTGTTGTAGGGCAAGGGGATCTCGGCTACATCGAAAACAATCCTCTCTGCCCTGTAGTTTAACTCGCCTCCTAACGTCACGGGCAGCATGACCTTACCCTTCGGCTGACTCCTCCCCGGGTTGACCCCTTGAAACGTGCTCGTCTCTTCGAGGTCTCCATCAGGAATCTGCAGCCTTTTGATCAAAACGGGCAAGATCAAGTTCAGACCGGCCCCGCCGTCAACTAGCATCTTCGTCACCTTGAGGTTGCGTATCGTTGGTGAGACCAACAACGGCAAACACCCGACCACAGTCGTGCGACCAGGGTGGTCCTCGGCGTCGAAAATGATAGGCGTGCTGGACCATTTCAGTGGCCTCTGAGCATCGAGGGATGGTTCCATTGTTGTAATCTCATGCGCCCACTGCTTGAGTTGGCGGTGAGAAGTGTGCAACAGGGCGCCATGATACGTCTCCAACATATCTATAATTTTTGATTACTCCATGCTATATTATCTACTGTTTTGGGCAATATTGGGCTTTATTATCCACTTTTATATTAATTTTGGGACTAACCTATTAACCGGAGGCCCAGCCCAGATTTGCTGTTTTATGCCTATTTCAGTGTTTCGAAGAAAAGGAATATCAGACGGAGTCCAAACGGAACGAAATCAACTGGAGAAGTTATTTTTGGAAGGAAACACACCTGATGAACTTGGACCCCACGTCAGGGGAGACACGAGGTGCTCACGAGGGTCGGGGGCACCCCCCTAGGGCGCGTCCCCCTGTCTCGTGGGACCCCCGTGGCTCCTCCGACGTCCTCCCTGCACCCATATATACCCATGTGACCTAAAACTTCCAGAACGCAAGATAGATCGGGAGTTCCGCCGCCAGAAGCCTCCGTAGCCACCAAAAGTCAATCGGGACCCTGTTCTGGCACCCTGCCGGAGGGGGGAACCCTCACCGGTGGCCATCTTCATCATCCCAGTGCTCTCCATAACGAGGAGGGAGTAGTTCTCCCTCGGGGCTGAGGGTATGTACCAGTAGCTATGTGTTCGATCTCTCTCTCTCTCTCTTGTGTTCTTGAGATGATACGATCTTGATGTATCGCGAGCTTTGCTATTATATTTGGATCCTATGATGTTTCTTCCCCCCTCTTCTCTCTTGTAATGAATCGAGTTTCCCCTTTGAAGTAATCTTATCGGATTGAGTCTTTAAAGATTTGAGAACACTTGATGTATGTCTTGCCGTGGATATTTGTGGTGACAATGGGATACCGCGTGCCACTTGATGTATGTCAAGGTGACCAATTTGCGGGTTCGTGAACCTATGCATAGGGGTTGGCACACATTTTCGTTGTGATTCTCCGGTAGATCTTTGGGGCACTCTTTGAGGTCCTTTGTGTTGGTTGAATAGATGAATCTGAGATTGTGTGACGCATATCGTATAATCATACCCACAGATACTTGAGGTGACATTGGAGTATCTAGGTGACATTAGGGTTTTGGTTGATTTGTGTCTTAAGGTGTTATTCTAGTACGAACTCTAGGGCTGTTTGTGACACTTATAGGAATAGCCCAACGGATTGATTGGAAAGAATAACTTTGAGGTGGTTTTGTACCCTACCATAATCTCTTCGTTCATTCTCCGCTATTAGTGAGTTTGGAGTGACTCTTTGTTGCATGTTGAGGGATAGTTTTATGATCCAATTATGTTAGTATTGTTGAGAGGACTTGAACTAGTGAAAGTATGAACCCTAGGCCTTGTTTCCACACATTGCAATACCGTTTACGCTCACTTTTATCACTTGCTACCTTGCTGTTTTTATAATTTCAGATTACAAATACTCATATCTACTATCCATATACCACTTGTATCACCATCTCTTTGCCGAACTAGTGCACCTATACAATTTACCATTGTATTGAGTGTGTTGGGGACACAAGAGACTCTTTGTTATTTTGTTGCAGGGTTGCTTGAGAGAGACCATCTTCATCCTACACCTCCTATGGATTGATAAACCTTAGGCCATCCACTTGAGGGAAATTTGCTACTGTCCTACAAACCTCTGCACTTGGAGGCCCAACAACGTCTACAAGAAGAAGGTTGTGTAGTAGACATCAAGCACTTTTTTGGCGCCGTTGCCGGGGAGGTTAGCGCTTGAAGGTATATCTTTAGATCTTGCAATCGAGTCCTTTAGTTTCTTGTTTTATCACTAGTTTAGTTTATAAAAGAAAATTACAAAAAAATGGAATTGAGTTTGTCTCATACGCTTCATCTTTTTAATATCTTTCGTGAGTATGATGGAAAGGCAAATTGTGCTGAAGTGCTAGAAGAAGAAATCTATAAAATGTTTGGAACTAAATATTTGAATGACGAGCATGATTGCAATGTTGTTAGTACGAATTCTTTGAATATCCATGATGCTAATGATGATTGCACTAGTTATGATGAAAATGCCTTCTATAAACATGTTAATTTTTGCGGAGTAGATTGGGTTTGCAAGTACACACCAAATAGGGAAGATAGATATTGCAAGAGGCATAAGTGTTTAGAAACTAAATTGTTGCAAGAAAGTCTTGATGAGAGTGCTGAAAATTTAAAATATCTTTACCGTACTTGTGAACTTTGTAATGAACATGGTCATTTAAATATCAAATGCAAATTGTTTCATGACCAAATCGTGTCCAAAAATTGTGATGACTTGATTTCCCTTGCGCATTATAATGAACTAAGCTTGCTTTTGGGTTATGAAGAATTGAAATGTCAAACTAAGCATATTCCAGAATATAACCTTGAGAAATTCCTTGATATTGATCTAGAGAAGGTTTATATGTATTGTGCGGTGAATTGCATTGAAAATCCTTATATTTCCAATTACATAAAGAAAAGAAAACAAATAGAGGATGAAGAGAACACTAATGAAAGGGAAGATACTTCCCAATATCCTCCTATTATTTCTTATGATGAATCAGGTAACGAGGAGGAGCCTTTTATTCAACCAATCTCATTAATAAGGAGCTCCAAAAAGAGGATTGAACCCCCACATGATGTGGTGAAGAGGAAGAAAAGAAAAAGGAAGAGAGGTAAAAAGGTATCTCTCCCAAATAAAGTTGCTCCTATTATTGCTGTGCCTCATGAAAATGAAGATGATACACTTTATGATGATCTCATTATGCCTATTGCTTGTTGTGATGATTATGATTGGGAAGATAATGATACTTCGTATGATCTTGAAAATCTTTTTGGTACTTGCTTGGAAGAATATGATAATAATGTTTGCTATACTATAGGTGCTATCCATACTATTAATGATGAGAGTGATTATGCTTATGATACGAAAAGGCCCAAGCTTCGGGAAGCTATGTTTGATAAGGATGACATATTTGAGAATATATTTGCTGCAATTAATGTTTGTCCCAAGCTTGGGGATGCTATGTTTAATAATGATGATATTTTTAGTCTCCCAACTTTTGATATGCAAGTTTATAATGATGATAGCATGCCTCCTACTTATGATAATTATTGTGATGATACATATGCTATAAAAAGTAGTGATTATATTTATAAAACTTACCATGATTATGATTACCCCTTCTCTGAACATTACTCTTTTAATTTGGAAACAATTTATAGTATTCAAGTCTCTTATCATACTCCCACTATTATTCATGAGAAGAATTTTGCTTGTATGGAGAGTAGTAAAATTTCTATGCTTGTAGATCATGAAAAGAATGCTTTAGGTGCTGGTTATATTGTTGAACTCATTCGTGATGCTACTGAAAATTATTATGAGGGAGGAATATATGCTTGTAGGAATTGCAATAATATCAAGTTTCCTCTCTATGTGCTTAAAATTTTGAAGTTATGCTTGTTTTGCCCTCCTATGCTAATTGATTATTGTTTCCACAAGTCATTTGATCACAAAATCCCTATGCATAGGAAGCATGTTAGAATTAAATGTGCTAGTCATATTCTTCATGATGCTCTCTTTATGTTCCAATTCTTATCCTTTATGTGAGCATCATTGAAATCATCATGCATAGCTAGGGGCATTAAACGATAGCGCTTGTTGGGAGGCAACCCAATTTTATTTTTTTCCTTGCTTTTTGTTCCTGTTTAGTAATAAATAATAAATCTAGCCTATGTTTAGATGTGGTTTTATGTGTTTAATTAGTGTTTGTATCAAGTAGAACCTTTGGAAAGACTTGGGGAAAGTCTTGTTGATCATGCTGTCAAAAACAGAAACTTTAGCGCTCACGAGAATTGCTTCCATTTTTATTTGGAGAGTGATATTTAGTTAATTCTTTTTGAAGATGATTAATAGATAAATTCCTCAGGTCCAAAAATTTATTTGATAATTTTATGAGTTCAAGAAGTATACGTTTGATCCAGATTACTACAGACTGTTCTTTTTTGACAGATTCTGTTTTTCATGTGTTGTTTACTTATTTTGACGAACCTATTGCTAGTAAAATAGTTTATAAACCATAGAGAAGTTGGAATACAGTAGGTTTAACACAAATATGAATTTAGAATGAGTTAATTACAGTACCTTATGATGGTGATTTGCTTTCTTATACTAACAAAGCTTACGAGTTTTCTATGTTAAGTTTTGTGTTGTGAAGTTTTCAAGTTTTGGGTAAGGATTCGATGGACTATGGAATAAGGAGTAGCAAGAGCCTAAGCTTGGGGATGACCGAGGCACCCCAAGGTAATATTCAAGGATAGCCAAGAGCCTAAGCTTGGGGATGCCCCGGAAGGCATCCCCTCTTTCGCCTTCGTTCATCAGTAACTTTACTTGGAGCTATATTTTTATTCGCCACATGATATGTGTTTTGCTTGGAGCGTCAATTTATTTTGTTAGGATTTGCTTGCTGTTATTTAGAACAATGTTTTGCATCTTTTATTTCAATAAAAGTGGCATTGATAGCCTTTACTATGCCTATGTTACAAGTATACATGTTGCTGTTTGAAAACAGAAAGTTTACCGCTGTTGCAATAATTCCCTAGAAAAGTCAGAATGTGATAAAATGATGAAACCTTTTGCATATTAAGCTCTGATAAATTTACTACAGTCGGAATTTTCTTTCATAATTTTTGGAGTTAGGGAAGTATGGATGTTGCAGCATTCTTTACAGACTATCCTGTTTAAGCAGATTGCCGTTATGTTTGCCTTGTTTGCATATGTTTGCTTCTTTAATGATTCTATTTGAGGATAGGACTATTAAATATGCAGAGGCATTTAGTATGCAATGTTGAATAATAATTTTAGTGATTTGCTACAGTAGAGTATGATAAGGTTTTTGGCAATGGTTTATACTAACTTATCTCACGAGTCCTTGTTGAATTTTGTGTGGATGAAGCTTTTGAGATTTAGGGAGACCGTGATATGAGAGGAATTAAGGAGACACAAAAGCTCAAGCTTGGGGATGCCCAAGGCACCCCAATATAATATTTCAAGAAGTCTCAAGCGTCTAAGCTTGGGGATGCCCCGGTTGGCATCCCACCTTTCTTCTTCAACAATTATCGGTTAGTTTCGCTTGATCCTAAGTTTTTGATTCTTCACATGATGTTTGCCATTCTTAGAATGTCATTTTATTTTGCTTTGCTTGCTGTTTGAATAGAGTACCAAGATCTGAAATTATTAAATGTTAGAGAGTCTTCACATAGTTGCATAATTATTCGACTACTCATTGATCTTCACTTATATCTTTCGGAGTAGTTTGTCATTTGCTCTAGTGCTTCATTTATATCTTTTAGAACATGGTCGTAGTTTTATTTTGAAGAAATAGATGAACTTTCATGCTTCACTTAGATTATTTTGAGAGTCTTAAATAGCATGGTAATTTGCTTAAAATCCTAATATGCTAGGTATACAAGATTAATAATAAAATTCTCTTATGAGTGTGTTGAATACTAAGAGAAGTTTCATACTTGATGACTGTTTTGAGATATGAGGATGGTAATATTAGAGTCATGCTAGTTGAGTAGTTGTGAATTTGAGAAATACTTGTGTTGAAGTTTGTGATTCCCGTAGCATGCACGTATGATGAACCGTTATGTGATGAAGTCGGAGCATGATTTATTTATTGATTGCCTTCCTTATGAGTGGCGGTCGGGGACGAGCGATGGTCTTTTCCTACCAATCTATCCCCCTAGGAGCATGCGCGTAGTACTTTGTTTCGATAACTAATAGATTTTTGCAATAAGTATGTGAGTTCTTTATGACTAATGTTGAGTCCATGGATTATACACACTCTCACCCTTCCACCATGGCTAGCCTCTCTAGTACCGCGCAACTTTCGCCGGTACCATAAACCCACCATATACCTTCCTCAAAACAGCCACCATACGTACCTATTATGGCATTTCCATAGCCATTCCGAGATATATTGCCATGCAACTTTCCACCGTTCCTTTATGACACACTCCATCATTGTCATATTGCTTAGCATGATCATGTAGTTGACATCGTATTTGTGGCAAAGCCACCATTCATAATTCTTTCATACATGTCACTCATGAGTCATTGCATATCCCGGTACACCGCCGGAGGCATTCATATAGTCATATCTTGTTCTAAGTATCGAGTTGTAATTCTTGAGTTGTAAGTAAATAAAAGTGTGATGATCATCATTATTAGAGCATTGTCCCAGTGAGGAAAGGATGATGGAGACTATGATTCCCCCACAAGTCGGGATGAGACTCCGGACGAAAATACATAAATAAATAAAAGAGGCCAAAGAAGCCCAAATAAAAAAAGAGAAAAGAGGCCATAAAAAAGAGAAGGCCCAAATAAAAAAATAAAAAAATGAGAGAAAAAGAGAGAAGGGGCAATGCTACTATCCTTTTACCACACTTGTGCTTCAAAGTAGCACCATGATCTTCATGATAGAGAGTCTCCTATGTTGTCACTTTCATATACTAGTAGGAATCTTTCATTATAGAACTTGGCTTGTATATTCCAATGATGGGCTTCCTCAAAATGCCCTAGGTCTTCATGAGCAAGCGGGTTGGATGCACACCCACTAGTTTCTTTTGTTGAGCTTTCATACATTTATAGCTCTAGTGCATCCGTTGCATGGCAATCCCTACTCACTCACATTGATATCTATTGATGGGCATCTCCATAGCCCGTTGATACGCCTAGTTGATGTGAGACTATCTTCTCCTTTTTGTCTTCTCCACAACCACCATTCTATTCCACCTATAGTGCTATGTTGATGGCTCACGCTCATGTATTGCGTGAAGATTGAAAAATTTTGAGAACATCAAAAGTATGAAACAATTGCTTGGCTTGTCATCGGGGTTGTGCATGATTTAAATATTTTGTGTGGTGAAGATGGAGCATAGCCAGACTATATGATTTTGTAGGGATAGCTTTCTTTGGCCATGTTATTTTGAGAAGACATGATTGCTTAGTTAGTATGCTTGAAGTATTATTGTTTTTATGTCAATATTAAACTTTTGTCTTGAATCTTATGGATCAGAATATTCATGTCACAAGTAAGAATAATTACATTAAAATTATGCCAAGTAGCACTCCGCATCAAAAATTCTGTTTTTATCATTTACCTACTCGAGGACGAGCAGGAATTAAGCTTGGGGATGCTTGATACGTCTCCAACGTATCTATAATTTTTATTGCTCCATGCTATATTATCTACTGTTTTGGGCAATATTGGGCTTTATTATCCACTTTTATATTACTTTTGGGACTAACCTATTAACCGGATGCCCAGCCCAGATTTGTTGTTTTATGCCTATTTCAGTGTTTCGAAGAAAATGAATATCAGACGGAGTCGGAACGGAACGAAATCAACTGGAGAAGTTATTTTTGGAAGGAAACACACCTGATGAACTTGGACCCCACGTCAGGGGAGACACGAGGTGCTCACGAGGGTGGGGGCGCCCCCCTAGGGCGCGCCCCCTGTCTCGTGGGACCCCTGTGGCTCCTCCGACGTCCTCCCTGCACCCATATATACCCACGTGACCTAAAACTTCCGGAACGCAAGATAGATCGGGAGTTCCGCTGCCAGAAGCCTCCGTAGCCACCAAAAGTCAATCGGGACCCTGTTCTGGCACCCTGCCGGAGGGGGGAACCCTCACTGGTGGCCATCTTCACCATCCCAGTGCTCTCCATGATGAGGAGGGAGTAGTTCTCCCTCGGGGCTGAGGTTATGTACCAGTTGCTATGTGTTCGATCTCTCTCTATCGTGTTCTTGAGATGATACGATCTTGATGTATCGCGAGCTTTGCTATTATATTTGGATCCTACGTTCCCCCCTCTTCTCTCTTGTAATGAATCGAGTTTCCCCTTTGAAGTAATCTTATCGGATTGAGTCTTTAAAGATTTGAGAACACTTGATGTATGTCTTGCCGTGGATATCTGTGGTGACAATGGGATACCGCGTGCCACTTGATGTATGTTAAGGTGACCAACTTGCGGGTTCATGAACCTATGCATAGTGGTTGGCACACGTTTTCGTCGTGATTCTCTGGTAGATCTTTGGGGCACTCTTTGAGGTCCTTTCTGTTGGTTGAATAGATGAATCTGAGATTGTGTGACGCATATCGTATAATCATACCCACGGATACTTGAGGTGACATTGGAGTATCTAGGTGACATTAGGGTTTTGGTTGATTTCTGTCTTAAGGTGTTATTCTAGTACGAACTCTAGGGCTGTTTGTGACACTTATAGGAATAGCCCAACGGATTGATTGGAAAGAATAACTTTGAGGTGGTTTCGTACCCTACCATAATCTCTTCGTTCGTTCTCCGCTATTAGTGACTTTGGAGTGACTCTTTGTTGCATGTTGAGGGATAGTTTTATGATCCAATTATGTTAGTATTGTTGAGAGGACTTGCACTAGTGAAAGTATGAACCCTAGGCCTTGTTTCCACACATTGCAATACCGTTTACGCTCACTTTTATCACTTGCTACCTTGCTGTTTTTATAATTTCAGATTACAAATACTCATATCTACTATCCATATACCACTTGTATCACCATCTCTTTGCCGAACTAGTGCACCTATACAATTTACCATTGTATTGGGTGTGTTGGGGACACAAGAGACTCTTTGTTATTTGGTTGCAGGGTTGCTTGAGAGAGACCATCTTCATCCTACGCCTCCTACGGATTGATAAACCTTAGGTCATCCACTTGAGGGAAATTTGCTACTGTCCTACAAACCTCTGCACTTGGAGGCCCAACAACGTCTACAAGAGGAAGGTTGTGTAGTAGACATCACGCCACCGTCGACGCACATGGACTCCGTAGCCTTCTGGAACTCGTGCTCGCCGGACTCGTCATCCTCGTCATGATCATCATCTTCTTGCTTCTTGTCGCGGCCCCGAGCGGGCCTCTCTTGCTGATTATCATTTCCGCGGCGGCCTCCTTGGCCGCTACGCTTCTTGCCAGACCCCTCGGCACCATCCTGTCCCTTCTCCTTGTCCCGCCTCTCATACTCGGATTTTTTCTTCTCAGCAAACAGGTCGACTTGCCGGCAGTTCTGGAGGTCGTGGCCCTTGGTGCGATGGATGTTGCAATTTTGCTTGTCGGAGCCTCCTGGCTTGTCGGCGCCCGCCAAGGCTCGGCAGGCGCACCCGGCAATTTCCTTGCCGGGGTCATCTGCCTTGGCCTTCTTGGCAGCATCGGTGTCCTTGGACCCCTCGATGGCAAGCACGGTCTTACCCTTGCGCTTCCTGTTGCGGCGCCGGCCCTTTTTCGTCGGGGTGGCCGTGTCTTCGTCTGTAGAGTCAGTTTCCGCGCCGGCGTCCTCGCCGGGGTACTTCATCCCCTCTTTCGCTCAAGCGTACCTACCAGCCAGAACATAAAGTTCGGCCATATCCTTGACCTTGTTCATCGCCAGCTCTTCACGCATCTTGCGGTTGCGCACATTCTGATGGAATGCGCTGATCATGGCGACGGGATGAACATCTGGGATGTTGTATTGCACCCGGCTGAACCTCTGTATGTACTTGCGCAGGGTTTCACCTTCCTTCTAGGGGATGATATGCAAATCGCTTGCCTGGCCATGAGCTTGGTGGCCTCCGGTAAAGGCGCCAACGAACTCATGGCACAAGTCCGACCAAGAAGAAAAGGAATCCGCCGGCAAGTGCATCAGCCATGACATGACATTGGGTTTGAGTGACAGCGGGAAGTAATTGGCAAGCACCTTGTCGTCGCGGGCTCCAACAGCTTACATCGCGATGGTGTAGATGCTGAGGAACTCTGACGGGTGGGTCTTGCCGTTGTACTTCTCGCCAACGTCTGGCTTGAACGTGCGGTGGGAGGGCCACTGGAACTGCAGCAGCTCACGGGTAAAGGCCGGGCAACCCACCTCGTAGGGTAGGTCGCCAGAGCCCCCTGTGCTGGGTGGTCCATAGTGGGCCCTGCCCGCCTATCTGACTGGTGGCGCGCATCGCGCCGACGTTCGATGGTGGTTCGAGCGTCTTCACGGGCTCACTCTCGAAGAATTTGGTGCTGGTCGCGGTGGGTCCGTGGGTCGGACGACGCTACGGAAATGTTATCACAAGCATCGTCACGATGGATCGACACCCGCGGTGGCTGGCGTGGAGGAGGAGAGTGCACCGTGGCCGCAGCGCCCCCGATCCTTCCACCACTGGCATGCGGCAGCTCGACGGAGTGCCGGCCAGAGGGCCCCGCTGGTCGTGGCTCATCTTTGTTGGCAACGCCGACGAGGCTTCGGATGGTGGCTCTCCACTCATCGAGTTTCTTCGTAGCAGGAGGAAAGTCAAGGAGCAACTGCGCGCGTGCCAAAGCTTCCGCTGGCGTGGGTGGTGGCGAAAGTTGCGTGGACCGTGATGCGCTCCGACTTCTAACCATGTTAGAAGGAGCTCTATCATGGCCCGGGGGCTGTACGCCATTTTCACCAGCACTTCGGCGCGCGTGCTAGCCTTCTACATCCCGCGAATGATGCACATGACTCTTCCCACGACGGTGCCCAGGGTCGCCAGCGTGGTGACGCTGCTTGTCGCACACAACCTAGGAAGAGCGCATCGGGAGCGCCGGCGTAGGCGCCTCAGAAGTCACCGCGCCACCCGTGGGTGGCACGACGCCACCCCTGGAGGGTCCCGCGCCGCCTGCGGGGGGCCTGCCTCCGTCTTTGGATTTGGTGGCGTGTGGCCCGTCGTCTCGCGCACGAACGATGCCGCTCGCCAGGCTTTGGCTGCCAGAGCGATGCGGGTGTTCACGAGCCGCGCCTCGGCCTCCGTCTGTGACCGCCCCACCACTCGCCCGCACTGGTACGGGCCGTTCGGCCCCCGACAAGCCGATCGCTGTGATCGTCTTCTTCTTGGGAGCCATGGCGATGAAGAACTGCTAAACTAACTGCTAGACCGGATTCCCACAACTGCGCACCGCCTACCTGGCGCGCCAGAGATGTCGGTGGGAAACGACACCTATGGGGTCACTGGGATCCCTTCTACGGTTGGCGGGCACGGGGTTGTGCAAAGAGCGGGTCTGGCGGTCAGCACGCAAATCGTTTACCCAGGTTCGGGCCGCGGAGACGCATAAAACCCTAGTCCTGCTTTGATGTGTCTTCAGGTGTTCTTGTGTTCTTGAACTAGCTGTTGTGGCTCTCTAGTCCAAAAGATCTGAATCCCCCTCCAGTACGCCTCAGGCCTCCTTTTATAGACAAAAAGGGGTTGCCACAGTGGCACACAGGAGGTGGAAAGGTGTACAGGGGCTAAGTCTATCCCCTGGCATCGTCGGACAAACACATTTAATGCACTACCGACGTGCCCCTCTTGCTTTATTGGGGACGACAAAGAAGCTCTTCCCAGCCGTCGTCACCTCGCCTGGCTCCGACGCGCGTCCAAGATGACGAGGCGTTGTAACGCCATGTTGGCTGGCTGCTGGGCTGGCGCGGTGGTGGAGCCTTCATGAAGATCTGCATGCCACCACGCAGGTGCTTGATGAGTTGGTCTAGAGGCCGCGTGCAACCACGCAGATGCCTGCCTAGCTGGTCGAGCTGGCAGCTGTATGGGAGCGGCGGTGGAGGCTTTGGCAGACGCGGGCCTGGCTGTGGCCCCGCGGGCCCAATAAGGGTCTTGCCGAGGGCCCAATAAGGGTCTCGCTGCGGCACCGCGGTCGTCCCCGGCAAGGGTCTTGCCGGGGGTCTCGTGGATCTCCTTGGCAAGGATTTCGCCAAGGGTCGTTGTCTTCTGGTTCTCATCTGATCTTGTGTATCTATGATCTCTACAAAGATCTGCATGCCACCATGGAGGTGCCTCCCGAGCCTTGGTTCCAATATGGCGTGGGAACCCCTTGGGCTCAAGGGTGGCGCGCTCTGTTGGCGTCAGGCAAGTTGCCCTGGCAAGGATCTTTCCGAGGCTGCGTAAGCCACCCTGGCAAGAGTCTTGCCAGGGGAGTCCACCTCGCCCTCTTGCTCTCTTTGCGTCTCTGGTCTTGGTGTTGTTGTGGTCGTCTTGTGCTCCGACATCCCTCATTTTCCCTACTTAGTGTGGCCGTGGGCGCGGCTCTAACTGCCCGTGCACAAGTAAAAGGGTGCAAAAGGAGAGCCCCCACTTTTGTACACCGACACCTTGACAAGTTTTTAATGTAGTTCAAAATGGAACAGTCAAAGAAGGAGTTCTTGCATGTGTTGCAAGGTGTGAAGTTGAGTAAAGACTCAAAACCCGACCACGGCAGAAAATAGAAAGAGAATGAAAAGTCATTCCCTATGCCTCAGTCATAGGTTCTATAAAGTATGCTATGCTGTGTACCAGACCTATTGTATACCTTAGCATGATTTTGGCAAGGGAGTGCAATAGTGATCTAGTAGTAGATCACTAGACAACGGTTAAAATTATCCTTAGAGGACTAAGGAAATATTTCTCGGTTATGGAGGTGATAAAAGAGTTCGTCGTAAAGAGTTACGTCGATGCAAACTTTTGACACCAATCTAGATGACTCTAAGTCTCGATCTAGATACATATTGAAAGTGGGAACAATTAGCTAGAGTAGCTCCGTGCAGAGTATTGTAGACACAGAAATTTGCAAAATACAAACAGATCTGAATGTTGCAGATCCGTAGACTAAACTTCTCTCACAAGCAAAACATGATCACTCTTTGGGTGTTAATCACATAGCAATGTGAACTAGATTATTGACTCTAGTAAACCCTTTGGGTATTAGTCACATGAAGATGTGAACTAATCACATAAATATGTGAACTATTGGTGTGAAATCACATGACGATGTGAACTAGATTATTGACTCTAGTGCAAGTGGGAGACTGAAGGAAATATGCCCTAGAGGCAATAATAAAGTTGTTATTTATATGTCCTTATATCATGATAAATGTTTATTATTCATGCTAGAATTGTATTAACCGAAAACTTAGTACATGTGTGAATGCATAGACAAACAGAGTATCCCTAGTATGCCTCTACTTGACTAGCTCGTTAATCAAAGATGGTTATGTTTCCTGACCATAGACATGTGTTGTCATTTGATGAACGGGATCACATTAGATAATGATGTGATGGACAAGACCCATCCGTTAACTTAGCACTATGATCGTTTAGTTTATTGCTATTACTTTCTTCATGACTTATACATGTTCCTATAACTATGATATTATGCAACTCCCGAATACCGGAGGAACACTTAGTGTGCTATCAAATGTCACAACGTAACTGGGTAATTATAAAGATGCTCTACAGGTGTCGCCGATGATGTTTGTTGAGTTGGCATAGATAGAGATTAGGATTTGTCACTCCGTGTATCGGAGAGGTATCTCTGGGCCCTCTCGGTAATGCACATCACTATGAGCCTTGCAAGCAATGTGACTAATGAGTTAGTTACAAGATGATGCATTACAGAACGAGTAAAGAGACTTGTCGGTGACGAGATTGAACTAGGTATGATGATACCGACGATCGAATCTCGGGCAAGTAACATACCGATGACAAAGGGAACAACGTATGTTGTTATGCGGTTTGACAGATAAAGATCTTCATAGAATATGTAGGAGACAATATGAGCATTCAGGTTCCGCTATTGGTTATTGACCAGAGATGTGTCTCAATCATGTCTACATAGTTCTCGAACCCGTAGGGTCCGCACGCTTAACGTTCGATGACGATTTGTATTATGAGTTATGTGATTTGATGACTGAAGTTTGTTCGGAGTCCCGGATGAGATCACGGACATGGCGAGGAGTCTCGAAATGGTCGAGAGGTAAAGATTCATATATTGGAAGGCTATATTCGGACATCGGAAAGGTTCCAAGTGATTCGGGTATTTTTCAGAGAACCAGGGAGTTACGGGAATTCACCGGGGGAAGTATTGGGCCTTATTAGGCTTTACTGCAAAGGAGAGAAGGGCGAGAAGGGGAGGCATCGCGCCCCCCATGGGCTGGTCCGAATTGGACTAGGAGGGGGCGCCGCCCCCCTCTTTCCTTCTCCCTCTCCCTCTCCTTCCTTCTTCTCCTACTTGGACTAGGAAAGGGGGAAACCTACTCCTACTAGGAGTAGGAATCCCCCCTTTCGGCGTGCCCCTTGAGGCCGGCCCTCCTCCTCCTCCCCTCCTTTATATACGGGGGAGGGGGCACCCCATAGACACACAAGTTGATTTCTTAGTTGTGTGCGGTGCCCCCTCCACATTTTTCCACCTCAGTCATATTGTCGTAGTGCTTAGGCGAAGCCCTGCGTCGGTAACTTCATCATCACCGTCACCATGCCGTCATGCAGACGAAACTCTCCCTGGGCCTTAGCTAGATCTAGAATTCGAGGGACGTCACCGAGCTGAACATGTGCAGATCGCGGAGGTGCCGTGCGTTCGGTACTTGATCAGTTGGATCGTGAAGACGTTCGACTACATCAACCGCGTTACTAAACGCTTCCGCTTTCGGTCTATGAGGGTACGTGGACACACTCTCCCCGCTCGTTGATATGCTTATCCTAGATAGATATTGCGTGATCATAGGATTTTTTTGAAATACTATGTTCCCCAACATCGACCGGTAAAGATCTTCGTAGAATATGTTGGAGCCAATATGAGCATCTGGGTTCCGCTATTGGTTATTGACCGGAGAGGCGTCTTGGTCATGTCTACATAGTTCTCAAACCCGTAGAGTCCGCACGTTTAACGTTCGATGACAATCTAGTATTATATGAGTTATGTGATTTGGTGACCGAATGTTGTCCGGAGTCCCGGATGAGATCACAGACATGACGACGAGTCTTGAAATGACCGAGAGGTAAAGATTGATATATAGGACGATGGAATTCAGACACCGGAAGTGTTCCGGAGGGCGCCGGGTACATATCAAGTCACCAGAAGTGTTCCAGACACCCCCGGCAAAAGATATGGGCCTTATGGGCCAAGAGGGAAAACACACTAGCCACAAGGGGCTGGTGCACCCTCCATATGGGCCGGCCAAGAAGGAGAAGGAAAGAGGGGAAGGGAAAGGAAAAAAGAGGGAATAGGATTCCCCCCTTCCTTCCCTCTCCCCCTCTCTTTCCTTCCCTTTCCGAAAATAAGGAAAGGGGGGTGGCCGAATTGGGGGAGGTCCTCAAGTAGGATTGCTCCTACTTGGGGCGCCCCAAGGCTGCTCCCCTCTCCCTCCCACCTATATATACGTGGGGAGGGGGCGCCTAGAATAGACACCAACAATTGTTAGCCGTGTGCGGCGCCCTCCTCCACAGTTTACGCCTCCGGTCATATCTTCGTAGTGTTTAGGTGAAGCCCTACGCGGATCACTTCACCATCACCGTCACCACGCCGTCGTGCTGATGGAACTCATCTTCTTCCTCGACACCTTTGCTGGATCAAGAGGACGAGGGACCTCATCGGGCTGAACGTGTGTCACACTCTCCCCCTCTCGTTGCTATACATCTCCTAAATAGATCTTGCGTGAGCATAGGATTTTTTTTGAAATTGCATGTTACGTTTCCCAACACCACGACCCACAGTGTCCACCTTGTAGCTTCGCCCCTACCTGCAAGTACGTTGGTGGACGAAGCCCACATGAAAGATGTTCGTGTGTTGTGTGCTAAATCCAGATCATGACATGGTCATGAGAGCTGATCAAGGCTGAGTTGAGAGATAAGTTTGGCTAGGTCGGACTAGCAGTGTAACAGATCGACAGGGAGGTCATTTTTTAGGGTAATGTAACATAAAACCAAAAATATTTCATCCTACGCATCAGCCTAGGACCATTATGAAGATGCATACAAGGTTTGATCTGATCGTTACCAACTCGTAGCACAAAGAAAGTAGAATTGGTCAAGATTGTTCGTGCAAATCCCCACAACTAAGAATTTACAACCTCCCAACCGCGATGATTTTCTCCCTTGACCAGTCCTTCGGATAGAACCTCGCACATTCAAAAATGGGGGAGGATGTCCCCTAGGGGGAACCCCTCTTTTTTCTTCTTTTTTTACTCATTCTTTTTCCTTTTTCTTTCCTAGGTTGTTCCCGATTTAAAAAAACACATTTTTTAAAAAAGTTGGAATTTCAGTTTTATCTGTTTTTCAAAATTTGTTCACATATTCAGGAAGTGTCCGCATTTTAGAATGTATTAGAGATTTCAAAAATTCTCCCGTTCTCAAAATTTCTTCACGTATTAAAAAGAGGATGTTTGGAACATGTTAAAGAACGTTTGATTTTTTTAAAAGGTCAAACTTAAAATTTTCTTCTAAATTTCAGCCTGTTCCTGTTTTTCAATGTTGTCACATATTCACAAATATTCAGAAAATTTCAAAAGAAATCACATTTCAAAATTTCAAAAAGTATTCCCTATTCCAAATTTGTTCAAACATAAAAAAATTGTTCATGTTGTTTTCATAATTTCAAAGTCTGTCTAAAATTTCAAAATATATTTTCATTTTTGAATAAATGTTTGGTATTTTCTAAATTTTGTTCACAATTTCAAATAATTACCACAAAATTTAAAATTGATAAAAATTTTAAAAATTCTTTGTGAACATTTTTTCGAGTCCTTGAACATTTTGTTGAATTCGAGACTTTTTACTGAATTTTGCTAACATTTTCTGAATTTCTTGAACATTTTTAGAAACAAGATTGTTTTGTGAATTGGAGAACATTATTTGATGAATGTTTTTTTCTAATTTGAAAACATTGTTTTAATGCAGGATTTTTTAATTCGAGAAAATTTTACAATTTCATGAGATTTTTAAATTAAAACTGACCTAGTTTAAAAGAGGAACTAAGTAAAAAACACCTAGGGTAAAAACGATGCTGCTAGGCCGACCCATTAGCGGGAGACTGCTGTTAGGCGACCGGGGCGGCGAGAGCCTCGCGGTCGCTATGGGCGACGCATATCATCGCCTGCAGCTCCCTGGTCATGGAAGGTAAGAAATGCAAAAGGGACGATATCATGCCTACATCTACACATATGTGAGGAACGCCGTCGACAGTAACCGTCGGAGAGCGACAACAATGCGCTGCCCTGGTAGCCTATAACTAAGCACCTCGCCACCAACACTCGCACGATGCCAAATATGAGTGCATTGCAATCAACATGGGGTGTGATACATACATACGCTACCTCTGCGTGATGCCCCTCCCTCACCAACATCATCCCTAAAGGGGGGCATGTCCTCGATGCCCCCTTACCTTGGCTAAAATGGGTGGAGGTGGCTTCCCCAAGGGGGGCCCACCTCCCAACACTCTCCGCATATGGGGTTGCTGTCCCTCAACACAACACCCCAAAGGGGCGCCCCTCCAACACCATCCAGCAAAACAGGGAGGTTGTCTCCCCAGGGAAACCCCTCCCAACATGATGTTCTTTGTGTTTGCTGCCCCTGGGGTTGTCCGAAAAATTCTGGGACGTCCTTGAGTATTTTTGAAACCATTCGAAAAATTTCGGACGCACTCCAAAACATATCCGACTTGATGGTATTTTTGGTTTTCCCCGGAACTTTTTCGGTTACTGCGAAGCACTTTCGGTTTTCTCTCTGAAACATTTCCATCGTCTCCGAAACTTTCCCAGTGACTTTCTCTCAAGCTACTAACCTCCTAGTACTCAGTAGATAGATGACCCTTAAGCATGTGACTCTATAGGTTCGCTGAAATATTGACATGTCCTAAACACTTTTTGATCAATGAACAATAGCGGAACCGTGGACAGATGACATTTAACGATTCCCAAAGTTCATGAAGTAAGTATGAAGGAAAGGACGCAGAGTTTCTGGTCCCGGGCTCATCTGCACCCGCGCTCAGAAAAAAATCAAAACAAATACTATAAATATTCAAAAAAAAATCCAATTCTTTGTGTGGTAGATAATTTGATGCGTGAGGTCCGCTTCAAATTTCAACTCATTTGGACATTTGAGCAGCTCTCGGCAAAAAGACAAATTGGCTAGAACAGTGTGTGAACGGTAAACCTTTTTATAGATCCTGAATTTATTTATTTTGCCGAGAGCTGCTTAGATGTCCAAATGAGTTGAAATTTGGAGCGGACCTTAAGCATCAAATTATCTACCACACAAAAAATTGGATATTTTTTTTGAATTTTTCTAGTATTTGTTTTCATTTTGTTTCTGAGCGGGAGCAGATGAGCCTAGGCACCGAGTTGGATTTCCATAAAGGAACTCGGTACTCTCATGGTCTAAGAAATTGTGCAAACATCTAACTTTCTCTGTGTTACAACCATTAACTTATGAAAAACATATCTCATGGCATAACAACAATTGGGACGGTTCAACACAAATGTTCTTCTAACACCGTGTCATTAAAGTTACCAGCATACTCATGCCCATGATCAGGAAAACATAACCATCATGCAACACTTCAGCTAGTCTTAGAGGCACGACCAGGAATACATTTTACCGTTTATTGTTCCACACATGCACATGGGTTTTCCTCTGAGCCTTTATGGATATACAGGCTCAAGGACCATTGCAACTATAGCATAGAATATAAACATGATTATGAACATGGAAATAAACAGTAGCATTTATTATTGCCTCTAAGGCATATTTCCAACACGGTTGGTGTAGAAGACGGTAATGATTTCAGCGACGATGACACATGAGCATGATGCTGATGGTGGCTAACTTCTCAGCATGGAAACACATGGTGTAGGTCTGAGGACTTGTGGGCTTCTACAAGACTATGGTGTAGGGTTGATTCCAGGCAGTGTACACATGAGAGAGAGCTTGAAATCGATGGGGCGTGGGGTAGCATGGCCAGCTACATGGAGTCATGTTAAGGGTGGAGCAGGAGTCTGGTGGAAGACTTCACTCGATGCTGATAGAGGGGTTACTATGTAAGGATCTGAAAATTGAAGCCTATCAGCGGAAAAAGCAAGAGACACGTGGTTTAGACTGGGACCCAATGGTCTGAAGGAAAAGTGTTACTCTACATCGGACGGTGATGATCGGTGGTTCTTTGTAGTAGGGGTTGAGGCGGTGTGGGCTAGCTATCCAGGGCTCGATCGGGATAACAGAGGCTTGATGCGATCATAGCAGCAAGGTAGTCAGACATATGGTCAGACAAAGTGTGGAAAGGGTGTTGAAGCTGTGTTGGCAGTATCAGGTTCAAGTTGGTGATAGGATCTATTGATACCGGGAGATAGATGAGGGTTAACCATGCATAATCTGAGAAAAGTGACGGAAAGTATGAATTTGTCAAAAGCTGGGAGAGTACATGGCCATTTATTCTTTGGTGTTCAGTGCACATGGCAAAGTGCAGATGACAAGTACATAAGAAGGCGGAGTGCTATAGGTGTGGGACATGTAAGAAACTATTCGGAAAAAAAAGTGAGACACCTGTGAATTTGACTAAGGTGATAGCTGGGCGATGGTGAAATTATTTTAAATTTCATACATCAGTGAGGAAAGAGTTAGGATAATGAGTTGGGGCAACTCTTATATATGGTGTCTAATATTTGAGCTGTTCACTTTCACGCAGGCAGTGATCGATATGTGATGACATTGAACGAATACTCTGGAAGTTGGTAGCGCAAACTAGAGTAAAGAAGTGACTTAATTTTGCTCGAGTATTGATTATGAAGAAGAGAAGGGACTACAATTGTAGGTGGAATCATGTGGAGCCTGGGAGTAGTAGCGGTGCTCGTCGTATAATCTCAAGTCTAATATACATGGAGGTTCGACGCATGAATAGATTCTAAGGGGTAGAGAATATCTGCCAAGGTGAAGAATATCTATGTAACCTATTACAACATAATAGCACATGTACGCAGGGGGAAGCCGACGGCTTGTGCCGACGTCTGGGGCTGGTGTTTGGCATTGTAGCAGTATCATGGGGAGGAGTGTCCATAGTCAGACCCAGAGATGTAGCCATGTTGGTGAATCTCATTAACAAATGTTATGTTGTGCCTCGTGTGATTGATTGGTCCTCGGTAGATTGATTACGCGCCTCGGATTAGTTCTAACATTCCAGCCATGAAAAAAAATACATACAATTATACTGATTTCTTTTTAGAAATGGAGGTATACCCCCGGCCTCTGCATCATGATGATGCATGCGGCCCTTTTATTAAAAATCCAGAAAGCATCATCGTAAAGGTCTTACAGCTCACAAACGGAGCAAAACAAAGTACATAAACTGGAAAATTACAAGCGGACAAAAACAACCGATACGGCAATAATAAGGATAAGATCTCTAGACTCCTATCCTGTTATGCGAACGCCATCCGAACCGGTTGAATATAACCCGAGTCACCATCTCCCATTGGTTGCACCCAGTAACCAAAGGCTCTCTGGAGTCCATAGGAGTGAGTAAGGACCACGTACGGATCCAAGCTGTAGCTCTGAAGATAACCCGCAAAAAAGTTAATTTGTGTTGTCTGTTAAAAATCATATCATTTCTACAGTTCCATATAGCCCATAATAACGCACATATTCCAATCCGAATACGAGCTGCCGTGATCTGTTCAACCCCAGCTAACCACGTCCCAAACAAAGACACAATATCTACTTTTTTCGATAAATGGCGCTTTTATTAACTCAAAATGTAGCATCGAGAGGATACAAAACATAAAGAGCGACACTCGGCCTCTGCATAGCTAAGATGCACACAGCCATGAAACAAACAGTCTGACAAAAAAAATATAAAAACGACAAAGTGGCAACAGTAAAGCCATATGGGGCCGAAACTATGCCTATGTCGACGGAGAAGGTGGATCGATTCGGAAATTATGCTGCCACCCATGTTGGGTAAAAACCTCCCTGGCCACCCGCTCCAACCGCATACACACCGCCTTGAACAGCGATTGGTACTCCGTTCGTTGCAGAGTAGACCACATACAAAGTCAGTGCGTACAACAGTAAATAACCTGCATAGGAGAAGAGATTTTGTCATTAAAGACACAATATCTACTGGAGGGTTGATATTAAAAGCTATATGAACGGTTCTCCAAAGTAACTTGGCAAGTGGGCATTCAAGGAATAAATGTTGTATTGTCTCATCTTGAGCACAAAAACAACACCGCGAATTGCTTACCCATCGCCTCTTAAGTAAGTTGTCCTTTGTGAGTATTACTTGCTTGTGGACAAACCACATAAAAAATTTAATCCGCAAAGGAACCTTAACCTTCCATATATGTAGTGACCTTGAGAGGGGAGCAGAATTGATCAGATCCGTATAAAAAGATTTCACCGTAAATATCTCATTTTTAATTAACCTCCATTGTGTTGAGTCCGGCATGTCGGAGAGTCAAACTTCAATCAATCTCCGAACCAAGTGCATCCAGGCTGTCCATCTCTCACCCACTAACGTACGTCTGAACTGGACGTTCAAGGGAATAGTTTGAAGGACGATACCTACGTAATCCTCCTTACGTTGCACAATATTGTAGAGGGTGGGATATTGTAAGGCCAGAGGCGTCTCTCCTAACCACGTATCCTCCCAAAATCTTGTTGACATCCCGTTGCCAACCAAGAATTTGACCCTACGAAAGAACATATCCTTCGTTCTCATAAGTCCCTTCCAGAACGGCGAATCAGTCGGTCTGATGGTAACCTGGGCTAGCGTTTTCAAATGCAAATACTTATTGTGCGGGATTTGAGACCACATGCCATCCGGCTCTGTCTCTAACCTATACAACCATTTGCTCATAAGACATTTATTCTTAATTTCCAAGTTCTCAACACCGAGCCCCCCTTGGTCTTTAGGTCGACAAAGGATATCCCATCGCGCGAGACGGTATTTCCTCTTGGCCTCATCAGACTGCCAAAAGAAACGAGATCTAAAGAAATCAAGTCGCTTTCGGCCCCCTTTTGGAATTTTGAAGAACGAAAGTAAAAACATTGGCATGCTAGTCCATACTGAGTTAATCAAAACTAGCCGACCTCCATAAGACATCAGCTTGCCCTTCCAGCAGCTGAGTGTTTTTTCAATTCGTTCTTCAATACATTTCCATTCTTTATTGGATAGCTTACGGTGATGAATCAGAATGCCCAAGTAACTGAAAGGTAAGGCATCTAATTCGCATCCAAACAATTGTCTGTATGTATGTTCTTTGTCTTTGGCCTTCCCAAAACAGAACACCTCGCTCTTATGAAAATTGATGTTTAAGCCAGACAATTGTTCGAATAGACACAAGATAAGTTTCATGTTACGTGCCTTAGCCATGTCATGTTTCATGAACAGAATAGTGTCATCGGCATATTGTAGAATGGACACCCCTCCATCAACTAGATGAGGAACTAGACCCTCTACATGACCATTCTGCTTGGCCCTGCCAATAATTACGGCCAACATATCTGCTACAATATTGAACAGAAGAGGTGACATGGAATCCCCTTGTCTCAACCCCTTATGCGTCTGGAAGTAGTGACCAATGTCATCGTTCACCTTAATTCCGACAATTATACTGATGGTCTCAAGTTTGCTAGAGTTGTTCTTACACGAAGAGAGCACAAGCTGCACTTCAATTTTTTTGAAGAAAAGATAGGTACATCTCTATAAGTAGAGGAGTGGCACACAATGACCAGTTCTCATGCTATATAGACACGAATACACACACTCAAATTATTGCAGTAGTGACTGTGACTGTACTTGTAAAAAGAATGAGCCGTACGTGTCTACCCAGATGGTCCGGTCACCGATGCTTCACCAAGAGAAGCTGCAGCTTCTGAAAAATCAGCTGGGTACGGAGCATGGAAGGTGACATACACGAGCGCGACGGCGCCAATGGCCATGACCAACATGACGAACAGGATGACGGGCCTCTTCCCCCATTTCCCCATGATCCCGAGCGCAAACGGGTAGAGGAGCACGATGATCCACACGTTGAACAGCATCCCGAGCAGCACGTGCCGCGCCTGGTCCGTGAAGAACCCCCATGCCGCCGCCTTGCCTATCGCTGCCCCGACGGCCGCGACGTTCACGACGAGCACCACGATGGTCGGGAGCAGCAGCGGCACCCACCGCACGGTGTACAGGTCGGCGAACTTGTCATTGGAGCAGGCGTCCGTCTGCTTGGACGTGAGCCTGAAGTATATCCCCTTCCCGGTGACGAGCTTGAGCGCCATGTAAAGCACCGCCGTCGGGTACACGCCCGTGGCCCCGATCATGTAGAACTGCTCGTTGCGGCACCAGTCGAGCAGCGTGATCCCCGCCCATTTCACCTCGAACATGCCGATCACGTGAATGATGGATATGACGGCGACGAGGTACATGATGTACGTGCCGAACGGCCTCTGGATGTAGAACTGCTCTGAGAAGAGCCAGAGGACGGGGAAGAGGTTGTAGGCCAGGATGAACACCGTGACGATCGGGTAGGTTGACATGTTGAGGTAGGCGATGCGCTGGAGAGGGTGGAGCCGGCGACCGGCCATGAGAGCATTGCTGTGGGAGAAGAACATCTCGAGGGAGCCGCCCGACCACCGGAGCACCTGGTAGAGGCGCTCGGTGAGGTTAATCGGAGCCGTTCCGCGGAAGGCGGCCGGCTCCATGGAGCAATACATGGAGCGCCACCCTTGCCGGTGCATGCGGAATCCGGTCACCACGTCCTCCGTCGCGATGTTGTACACCCACCCGACGTCTCTCCCCCATGAACTTCCATCCTCGTAGGCGCACGTCATCAGGGTAGCCAGGTCATTGCTGAGTGCCTCGTCGACCAACACCGGCGTGATAGACCGCTCCTGGATTGCCCCATCCGGCATCGAGTTTATGAACGACGTCGAGCTACCGAACTCATTGACCTTACCTGCAAGCTTGATGTTCTCCGCTCTGTAACGTGGTGGCTCCATGCCATAGAGCGCGACACGGCGGAACATGGTGCCGGTGCCAAGGTAGGAAGGCCCTTGGAGGCCGTTGAGGGAGAGCATGGTGCCGTCGAAGAAGACACGGTTGTGATTGGCGTAGCGGTCCGTCGGGTCGACGTCGTCGAAGCGCTGAGGAAACTGGACAAAGGCCGTGTTCTGACCGTCGCGAGGGTCGAGCATGAAGCACATAGGGGCGCGGAGAGCTTGCGAGTTGTTGATGTAGTGGTCGCCGTCAAAGTTGACGACGAAGGGCGCGTTGGAGAGCAACGCCGAGACACGGAGCATCACGTTCATGGCGCCTGCCTTCTTTTGGTGGTTATAACCGGGTCGCTTCTCCCGGGACATGTATACGAGCATGGGGAGCCTCGTGTCAACGTTGCTGAAGTCGAGTGGATTGTCGGCGCTCGCCGGCGATCCCAGTTGTGGTTTACAACTTGGATGGCCTAGTATCACCTGTGAGAAAAACACGTTAATCCAATAAATTTGAGAAATTGGTCTCCTTTCCTTTTCCTTTTAAGCCGCCAAATCACTATCCAACGAACAAATTTCGTCGACTGAGCTTTAAGACAGAGATCTCTCACTAGACTCATAAATTAAGAGGAATTGACTAATCGAAAGGTGCAACTCACAACTCTTACCTGAACAATTCCAGCATGTTGTCCTCTCCGGTGGTTGTCAACCTGCTCGATCCATGTACCAGGCCATTGTGTCCCATCAGCCATCCAGGTTGCACGTACACCATCTCCCTTTTTGCTCGAGTTATACGCATCAGATCGTTGGCGGATGGTGGTGGAAAGGGAGTCTACCCTCACCTTGAACTCATCATACTCTCTGCGCACACGCCTATGATCCCTCATGAACTCTCCGGCCATACTCCCGGCGTACTGCTGCGTTTTCATCCCAAAATAGTTCTCGGGGGATCTTGGCTCTACACAGTACTTCCGACAAAAAGGAACCCACAGCACAGCGAAATTGGCAACTTCGATCATCGCCTCGTAGTGCACCAGCGTGCCGCCGTCGTCCGAGAGGTAGCAGGCGTACTTGTCGACGGGGTAGTCGGTGGCGAGGATGGAGAGGATGGTGTTGACGGTGTACAAGAGGGGTTCGTCGACGGGGTCGACGGTGGTGACGAAGATGTCGATGCCCGGCAGGTTGGCGTCGCCGGAGTGGTCCGCGAGGGCGGCCAGGTCGGGGACGCGCTTGACGGGGTTGAGCTTGGGCAGCTGGTTGAGGAGCCACGAGAAGCCGAACCAGACGTCGGCGACCATGGACGTGGCCCACAGCCACACGCCGTCATGGTTCTTGTGCTTCACGCGCCACGCGAAGAAAGCGACGATGGCGACCAAGCGGACGAGGATCATGAACCTGGTACAGAACGACAGCCGTATTCAGATTTCAGAAGCGTAGCGGTACGTACGTACGAGAACAGCATGCATGCATGCAGGCAGGCTAGAATGGCGCGCAGCGCGGACGGACCTGTAAGGATGCAGGATGCTTCCCTTGACCTTGAAGGTCCGGAACAGCGGCGGTCGGTTGCCGTCGCCGGCGATGGCTCCCGACGTGTCTCCCTCGTCCGCGGCCACCCACACGTCGTCCTTGGCGTCGGCAGCCCGCTTGGCGGCGGGGGAGTCTGCTGCTAGGCTGGCGCGCCCGCTCTCGGCGTTGCCGTCCGGGGCCTCGACGCGGAGGGCGTTGGCTCGGCGAGTGACTGCCGCGGCCATCGTGTAAGCCAACCCTACGTGCACCTAGACAGCTTTTTCGTGTCGTTCAGATGCTTGCCCGGCGGGGGGTTATATAGGGACTGCTAGGCGCTAGCTAGTCGCTATTGCTCGTAACCATCGGCTGCCAGTTGGGTGGCATGGTCAAATACTGCAACTGGAAGCCGCCGCACGTACGGTGGTGCACTTTTATTCCGTCTGGTCGTACCGCACCGCACCGCGGCAAGAACAATTTTCCGAGTTCTGATGGAGCAAATACAACCGACAAAAACTCACCTGCTAGATACAGTATAATACAAGCAGTATATATCTGTATTGGTATGGAGTGACATGTTTAGGGAAAACGTGTACGCTTACAGTTAGTAGAAGCGAAGATGTGGCTCCATGCCACGGAAGAAAACCAGCTGGATTGAAAGGTACCGGAGAACGACGTAGTGTTGCCAAGGTGCGTGCGCATGAATCAGCATGCCCGTACTCTCACTTTACTCTCCTCAGTCAGGAGTTGTTGGCTTTGTGTACTAAACTCTCTAAATTCTTTTCAGCTTACTTGACCCCCTAATCAAACTATCGTAGTCCTGTACTCCGGAGCACTTCACCCCTAAAGCCGGTTTCTAGATAACCAAAAAAGTTCCTCAATAGCGTTTTTAAAAAAAAAGAGAAAAGGTTCCTCAATGCATGATAACATGAGAGCTGCTATATTCATCGAAAAGAAGGAGACGTCACTAATGCACTAATGCAGAATGGTGTTATTAAAACACATCTAACATACACCCTAGCGTCGAACTGTGTGCGATAAAGACATCACACATGCTAAAAAGTAAAGCTTTAGCACTTCACCCCTAAGGCCGCCGATAAAGACATCATACACCCTAGTGTTTAACATACACCCCGCGGTTTCGGCCATGACGGCCGCCGCCGCCAACTCATCGAGTACATTCGGGACGAACACATTGATATTGTGGCCATCCAGGAGACCATGTGTACGGATTTCTCCCTCCCGGAGTTTAACCGCCTTAGCTCCCGTCTTTTCGCCTGGCATTGGCTCCCTTCTAGTGGGACCGCAGGCCATTCCGGTGGCATCCTGCTAGGTGTGAAGGATGCCACCTTCGAGGTGGGCAGTATGGACCGGGGCCAGTTCTTTGTTAGCATGGAGATTTTTGAGCGCTCCATTAACTTCAAGTGGGAGGTCATTATTGTCTACGGCCCCGCCGACCACAGCCGATTCGCCTCCTTCCTCGAGGAGCTCAACCAGAAGGTGTCGGCTGCATCTCTGCCGGTTGTGGTGAGGGGTGACTTTAATCTCCTTAGATTCGCGGAGGACAAGAGCAATGCTAACGTCAACTTTGCTCTGATGCAAATGTTCAACGATTGCATTGCTGATCTTGGCCTTCGTGAGATTGACCGGGTTGGTGCCACGTTCACCTGGACCAACCGCCAGGCAGCCCCGACCCAGTCCGACCTGGACCGGGTCGTAGTTTCTTCGGAATGGAACCTCCGTTGCTCCCTTGCTTCCCTCCGGGCCATCACCCGGATTGGCTCCAATCACGTCCCCCTCCTCCTCTCCTCCGCCGATGAGCGCCCACCGCTCCCCCCCATTCTGGTTTGAGACATTTTGGCTGTCCCAAGCTGGCTTCGTCGACGCGGTCAGTGCTCGCTGGTTGGAGACTCGCGCCCTCTCGCAGTCTCCTCCTCGCCCTTCCTCCGCTGTCGACTCTTGGCACGCCTGCGCCAAACGAGGCAGACAGTTCATGAAGGGGTGGGGCGCCTGTTGGGTTTCGTAGTAATTTCAAAATTTTCCTACGCTCACGCAAGATCATGGTGATGCATAGCAACGAGAGGGGAGAGTATGGTCTACGTACCCTTGTAGATCGACAACGGAAGCGTTTGGTTGATGTAGTCGTACGTCTTCACGGCCCGACCGATCAAGCACCGAAACTACGGCACCTCCGAGTTCTAACACACGTTCAGCTCGATGACGATCCCCGGACTCCGATCCAGCAAAGTGTCGGGGAAGAGTTCCGTCAGCACGACGGCATGGTGACAATCTTGATGTACTACTGCAGCAGGGCTTCGCCTAAGCACCACTACAATATTATCGAGGACTATGGTGGAAGGGGGCACCGCACACGGCTAAGAATATGATCACGTGGATCAACTTGTGTTTCTCTGGGGTGCCCCTGCCTCCGTATATAAAGGCTCAAGGGGGGTGCGGCCGACCTAGGAGAGGCGCGCCAGGAGGAGTCCTACTCCCTTTGGGAGTAGGATTCCCCCCCCCCCCCAATCCTAGTTGGAATAGGATTCGCGGAGGGGGGAAAAGAGAGAGGGGGGCCGGCCCCCTCTCCTTGTCCTATTCGGACCAAGGGAGGGGAGGGGCGCGCGGCCCATCTTGGGCTGCCCCTTCTCTTTTCCACTAAGGCCCACTTAGGCCCATATAGCTCCCGGAGGGTTCCGGTAACCTGCCGGTACTCCGGTAAAATCCCGATTTCACCCGGAACACTTCCGATATCCAAACATAGGCTTCCAATATATCAATCTTTATATCTCGACCATTTCGAGACTCCTCGTCATGTCCGTGATCACATCCGGGACTCCAAACAACCTTCGGTACATCAAAATGTATAAACTCATAATATAAATGTCATCGTAACCTTAAGCGTGCGGACCCTACGGGTTCGAGAACAATGTAGACATGACCGAGACACGTCACCGGTCAATAACCAATAGCGGAACCTGGATGCTCATATTGGCTCCTACATATTCTACGAAGATCTTTTATCGGTCAGACCGCATAACAACATACGTTGTTCCCTTTGTCATCGGTATGTTACTTGCCCGAGATTCGATCGTCGGTATCCCATACCTAGTTCAATCTCGTTACCGGCAAGTCTCTTTACTCATTCTGTAATACATCATCCCGCAACTAACTCATTAGTTGCAATGCTTGCAAGGCTTAAGTGATGTGCATTACCGAGAGGGCCCAGAGATACCTCTCCGACAATCGGAGTGACAAATCCTAATCTCGAAATACGCCAACCCAACATGTACCTTTGGAGACACCTGTAGAGCTCCTTTATAATCACCCAGTTACGTTGTGACGTTTGGTAGCACACAAAGTGTTCCTCTGGCAAACGGGAGTTGCATAATCTCATAGTCATAGGAACATGTATAAGTCATGAAAAAAGCAATAGCAACATACTAAACAATCGGGTGCTAAGCTAATGGAATGGGTCATGTCAATCAGATCATTCAACTAATGATGTGACCTCGTTAATCAAATAACAACTCTTTGTTCATGGTTAGGAAACATAACCATCTTTGATTAACGAGCTAGTCAAGTAGAGGCATACTAGTGACACTCTGTTTGTTTATATATTCACACATGTATTATGTTTCCGGTTAATACAATTCTAGCATGAATAATAAACATTTATCATGAAATAAGGAAATAAATAATAACTTTATTATTGCCTCTAGGGCATATTTCCTTCAGTCTCCCACTTGCACTAGAGTCAATAATCTAGTTCACATCGCTATGTGATTAACACCAATAGTTCACATCTTTATGTGATTGGTTCACATCTCCATGTGACTAACACCCAAAGGGTTTACTAGATTCAATAATCTAGTTCACATCGCTATGTGATTAACACCCAAAGAGTGATCATGTTTTGCTTGTGAGAGAAATTTAGTCAACGGGCCTGCCAAATTCAGATCCGTATGTATTTTGCAAAATTCTATGTCTACAATGCTCTGCACGGAGCTACTCTAGCTAATTGCTCCCACTTTCAATATGTATCCAGATTGAGATTTAGAATCATCTGGATCAGTGTCAAAAACTTGCATCGACGTAACCCTTTACGATGAACCTTTTTGTCACGTCCATAATCGAGAAACATATCCTTATTTCATTAAGGATAATTCTGACCGCTGTCCAGTGATCTACTCCTAGATCACTATTGTACTCCCTTGCCAAATCAGTGCAGGGTATACAATAGATCTGGTACACAGCATGACATACTTTATAGAACCTATGGCCAAGGCATAGGGAATGAATTTCATTCTCTTTCTATCTTCTGCCGTGGTCGGGCTTTGAGTCTTACTCAACTTCACACCTTGTAATACAGGCAAGAACTCTTTCTTTGACTGCTCCATTTTGAACTACTTCAAAATCTTGTCAAGGTATGTACTCATTGAAAAAACTTATCAAGCGTCTTGATCTATCTCTATAGATTTTGAAGCTCAATATGTAAGTAGCTTCACTGAAGTCTTTCTTTGAAAAACTCCTTTCAAACACTCCTTTATGCTTTACAGAATAATTCTACATTATTTCTGATCAACAACATGTCATTCACATATACTTATCAGAAATGATGTAGTGCTCCCACTCACTTTCTTGTAAATACAGGCTTCACCGCAAGTCTGTATAAAACTATATGCTTTGATTAACTCATCAAAGCGTATATTCCAACTCCGAGATGCTTGCACCAGTCCACAGATGGATCGCTGGAGCTTGCACATTTTGTTAGCACCTTTCGTATTGACAAAACCTTCTAGTTGCATCATATACAACTCTTCTTCAATAAATTCATTAAGGAATGCAGTTTTGTTTATCCATTTGCCAGATTTCTTAAAATGCGGCAATTACTAACATGATTCGGACAGACTCAAGCATAGATACGAGTGAGAATCTCTCATCGTAGTCAACACCTTGAACTTGTCGAAAACCTTTTGCGACAATTCTAGCTTTGTAGATAGTAACACTACTATCAGCGTCTGTCTTCCTCTTGAAGATCCATTTATTCTCAATTGCTTGCCGATCATCGGGCAAGTCAACCAAAGTCCAAACTTTGTTCTCATACATGGATCATATCTCAGATTTCATGGCCTCAAACCATTTCGCGGAATCTGGGCTCATCATCGCTTCCTCATAGTTCGTAGGTTCGTCATGGTCAAGTAACATGACCTCCAGAACAGGATTACCGTACCACTCTGGTGCGGATCTCACTCTGGTTTACCTACGAGATTCGGTAGTAACTTGATCTGAAGTTACATGATCATCATCATTAGCTTCCTCACTAATTGGTGTAGTAGTCACAAGAACAGACTTTTGTGATGAACTACTTCCAATAAGGGAGAAGGTACAATTACCTTATCAAGTTTTCTACTTTCCTCCCACTCACTTCTTTTGAGAGAAACTCCTTCCCTGTAAAGGATCCATTCTTAGCAACGAATGTCTTGCCTTTGGATCTGTGATAGAAGGTGTACCCAACAGTTTCCTTTGGGTATCCTATGAAGACATATTTCTCCGATTTGGTTTTGAGCTTATTAGGATGAAACCTTTTCATGTAAGCATCACAATCCCAAACCTTAAGAAACGACAACTTTGGTTTCTTGCCAAACCACAGTTCAGATTGTGTCGTTTCAACGGACTTAGATGGTGCCCTTTTAAACGTGAATGCAGCTGTCTTTAATGCATAACCCAAAACGATAGTGGTAAATCGGTAAGAAACATCATAGGTTGCACCATATCTAATAAAGTACGGTTATGACGTTCGGACACACCATTACATTGTGGTGTTCCAGGTGGCGTGAGTAGTGAAACTATTTCACATTGTTTTTAACTGAAGGCCAAACTCATAACTCAAATACTCTTCTTTACGATCAGATCGTAGAAACTTTATTTTCTTGTTACGATGATTTTTCACTTCACTCTGAAATTCTTGGAACTTTTCAAATGTTTCAGACTTATGTTTCATCAAGTAGATATACTCTTATCTGCTCAAATCATCTGTGAAGATCAGAAAATAATGATACCTGTCACGAGCCTCAATATTCGTCGGACCACATACATCAGTATGTATGATTTCCAACAAATCTGTTGCTCACTCCATTGTTCCAAAGAACAGAGTCTTAGTCATCTTACCCATGAGGCATGGTTCGCAAGCATCAACTGATTCATAATCAAGTGATTCCAAAAGCCCATCAGCATGGAGTTTCTTCATGCGCTTTACACCAATATGACCTAAACGGCAGTGCCACAAATAAGTTTGCACTATCATTATTAACTTTGCATCTTTTGGTTTCAATATTATGTTTATGTGTATCACTACGATCGAGATCCAACGAACTATTTTCATTGGGTGTGTAACCATATAAGGTTTTTTTAATGTAAACAGAACAACAATTTATTCTCTTACTTAAATGAATAACCGTATTACAATAAACATGATCAAATCATATTCATGCTCAACGCAAACACCAAATAACACTTATTTAGGTTCAACACTAATCCCGAAAGTATAGGGAGTGTGCGATGATGATCATATCAATTTTGGAACCACTTCCAACACACATCGTTACTTCACCCTTAACTAGTCTCTGTTTATTCTGCAACTCCCATTTCGAGTTACTAATCTTAGCAACTGAACTAGTATCAAATACTGAGGGGTTTCTATAAACACTAGTAAAGTACACATCAATAACATGTATATCAAATATACGTATGTTCACTTTGCCATCCTTTTTATCCGCCAATCACTTGGGGTAGTTCTGCTTCCAGTGACCAGTCCCTTTGCAGTAGAAGCACTTAGTCTCAGGCTTAGGATCAGACTTGGGCTTCTTCACTTGAGCAGCAACTTGCTTGCCGTTCTTCTTGAAGTTCCCCTTCTTCCCTTTGCCCTTTTCTTGAAACTAGTGGTCTTGTCAACCATCAACACTTGATGTTTTTCTTGATTTCTACCTTCGTTGATTTCAGCATCACGAAGAGCTTGGGAGTTGTTTCCGTTATCCCTTGCATATTATAGTTCATCACGAAGTTCTACTAACTTGGTGATGGTGACTAGAGAATTCTGTCAATCACTATCTTATTTGGAAGATTAACTCCCACTTGATTCAAGCGATTGTAGTACCCAGACAATCTGAGCACATGCTCACTAGTTGAGCGATTCTCCTCCATCTTTTAGCTATAGAACTTGTTGGAGACTTCATATCTCTCAACTCGGGTATTTGCTTGAAATATTAACTTCAACTCCTGGAACATCTCATATGGTCCATGACGTTCAAAACGTCTTTGAAGTCCCGATTCTAAGCCATTAAGCATGGTGCACTAAACTATCAAGTAGTCATCATATTGAGCTAGCCAAACGTTCATAACGTCTGCATCTGCTCCTGCAATAGATCTGTCACCTAGCGGTGCATCAAGGACATAATTCTTCTGTGCAGCAATGAGGATAAACCTCAGATCACGGATCCAATCCGCATCATTGCTACTAACATCTTTCAACACAATTTTCTCTAGGAACATATCAAAATAAACACAGGGAAGCAACAACGCGAGCTATTGATCTACAACATAATTTGCAAAATACTACCAGGACTAAGTTCATGATAAATTTAAGTTCAATTTAATCATATTACTTAAGAACTCCCACTTAGATAGACATCCCTCTAATCCTCTAAGTGATCACGTGATCCAAATCAACTAAACCATGTCCGATCATCACGTGAGATGGAGTAGTTTCATTGGTGAACATCGCTATGTTGATCATATCTACTATATGATTCACGCTCGACCTTTCGGTCTTTGTGTTCCGAAGCCATATCTGCATATGCTTGGCTCGTCAAGTATAACCTGAGTATTCCGCGTGTGCAACTGTTTTGCACTCGTTGTATTTGAACGTAGAGCCTATCACACCCGATCATCACGTGGTGTCTCAGCACGAAGAACTTTCGCAACGGTGCATACTCAGGGAGAACACTTCTTGATAATTTTAGTGAGAGATCATCTTATAATGCTACTGTCAATCAAAGCAAGATAAGATGCATAAAAGATAAACATCACATGCAATCAATATAAGTGATATGATATGGCCATCATCATCTTGTGCCTGTGATCTCCATCTCCGAAGCACCGTCATGATCACCATCGTCACCGGCGCGATACCTTAATCTCCATCATAGCATCGTTGTCGTCTCGCCAATCTTATGCTTCCACGACTATCGCTACCGCTTAGTGATAAAGTAAAGCATTACAACGCGATTGCATTGCATACAATAAAGCGACAACCATATGGCTCCTGCCAGTTGCCGATAACTCGGTTACAAAACATGATCATCTCATATAAAATTTAGCATCATGTCTTGACCATATCACATCACAACATGCCCTGCAAAAACAAGTTAGACATCCTCTACTTTGTTGTTGCAAGTTTTACGTGGCTGCTACGGGCTTAAGCAAGAGCCAATCTTACCTGCGCATCAAAACCACAACGATAGTTTGTCAAGTTGATGCCGTTTTAACCTTCGCAAGGACCGGGCGTAGCCACACTCGGTTCAACTAAAGTTGGAGAAACAGTCACCCGCGAGCCACCTATGTGCAAAGCACGTCGGGAGAACCGGTCTCGCGTAAGCGTACGCGTAATGTCGGTCCGGGCCGCTTCATCCAACAATACCGCCGAACCAAAGTATGACATGCTGGTAGGCAGTATGACTTATATCGCCCACAACTCACTTGTGTTCTACTCGTGCATATAACATCAAACCATAAAACCTAGGCTCGGATGCCACTGTTGGGTTTCATAGTAATTTCAAAATTTTCCTACGCTCACGCAAGATCATGGTGATGCATAGCAACGAGAGGGGAGAGTATGATCTACGTACCCTTGTAGATCGACAACGGAAGCGTTTGGTTGATGTAGTCGTACGTCTTTACGGCCCGACCGATCAAGCACCGAAACTACGGCACCTCCGAGTTCTAGCACACGTTCAGCTCGATGACGATCCCCGGACTCCGATCCAGCAAAGTGTCGGGGAAGAGTTCCGTCAGCACGACGGCGTGGTGACGATCTTGATGTACTACTGCAGTAGGGCTTCGCCTAAGCACCGCTACAATATTATCAAGGACTATGGTGGAAGGGGGCACCGCACACGGCTAAGAATATGATCACGTGGATCAACTTGTGTTTCTCTAGGGTGCCCCTGCCTCCGTATATAAAGGCTCAAGGGGGGGGGGGT